>NC_137787.1:9897797-10112797 GCF_963383645.1 Muscardinus avellanarius | reverse complement strand
TTAAAATGATGATAATGAGTAAGAGAAATAGAACCCACGATGCTTCTGTTGACAAGAAATTAGCAACTTTCCAAATAGTTCCAACGTTCTCAAATGAGAATTCCTAGGATGTTGTGTACTCCTAAAGCCCATTACTACAGAGCCATTCATAGTATTGCATGGCGGACTAGGGTTGACTTTTCATATTTTCAATGTGAAATGGAGGGTGATCATGGAACAAAAATTGAAAGGGCCTTGAACTTGAGGGATGGAATAAATTCATACTCCCTGGGGTCTCTGGGCAGGGATCCTGGCATACGGTGATTCCTGGAGATCCCTTTGTACCAGTGGGTTGGCAGGAATGCTGATGAGGTCCTCTGTCCTCCAGAACTGCTTCTAGCATTTGTGAAAAGTTAGTCCCAGAGGTTGCACCTCTGTATTTCCTAGGCATCTATCCAAGCCTTGTCAAAGCCGATTCCCCAGATGCTATACAGATGCAGGGATGAGTGTCTCTTCTCAAGGCCAGAGTGTTGGGATAAAAGGCGTTCATTAATGGGAGAAGAAGGCCCAGCAAAGACACATCATCTCACAGGTGCCAAGCAGAGCGACACAAGGCAGCACCGTGGACGAGACCAACAGACACACATAAGGCCTCAAGTGGGACAAACCAAAGACTGTGGAAGGAGACCTACCAAGGAGGAAGCCAAGGAACCATACTGAATGGGACCCGACATGTCCCCCTGCCGATACTGGCTGTCAGCCCAGCACAGGTAGGCTCCAGGACAGTGCGGGTCCTCCAGGCAAATGCCCTGTGAAAAGCCATGGGTTTCCTCCCTGACATGGGTATTCTAATTTCTACTATAAGCCATGTAATGGAAAACTGTCAGAGACAAGGAGCCTTATTCATAATTTTTTAGGGCTTGTCATAGGCCCCAGGGACCTCAATTCCTGTGACTGAGGCTCTGGGATCCTCTTTCTTTTTTTATTTTAAAAAATAAAAATAGCCGGGTGTGGTGGCGCACGCTTGTAATCCCCGCACTTGGGAGGCGGAGACAGGAGGATGGCGCAGGTTCGAAGCCAGCCGCGCGCTGGCTTAGGAGACCCTGTTTCCAAAATGAAAATGTAAAAATAGGTCTGGGAGTGTAGCCCCGAGGTAGAAGGGCTTCCAGGAACCCCAGTACCACCAAAATAAATAAATAAATAAAAATAAAAATAAAATAAAAAATAAAAATAAATAATGGCAACGATATGATTTCTTATCAACTTAAGGTTACCCTTGGTAGAAAAATTAAGCCTAGTAAGGTGTTAGGATGCTACCAGAGATTCTACTCCAGGTAGTATTTTTGCACACGAAACAGTAGAGAGAAAATTATATATCAGAATTACAAAAATGTTTTTTAGCTTTACATTAAATTATTTTAAAAATCTACATCATCTGTTCACCAAGGACTCAGACCTCATAATGCTCTAAAAATACGTAGAAGTCTTCCTTCCAATCGTTACTTTTAAAATTCTATTTAATTACTAAATTAATTGGCAATGGCTCAAGTAAATGCATAGTTTAAAAGATACAAGGTTCAGTTTCCTAGATAATTTTCTTCCGTCTTCTCAATGAACACTTACCGAGGTAGGTTCTACAAATGAGGCCATAGGAGATTCTAAGGGTACGAAAGTGGATCACCTTTGGTTTCTGCCACTCCAAACTTTCTGTCAAAAGTAGTGGTTCTTAACTAGTGTTGAAACTAGTAGCTTCAGAATGTTGCAGAATGCGCTTTTTCAGAGCACAGATTTTCAAACTCCTACATACATGAATGAGCCCCTGGTAGGCATGTTTTTGAAAAAGATTCCCTAAGTAATTCTGATATGCTTCCTGTTAAGAACCACAGGTCTGGTGGGGAAAAAAAAAACTAAGCTAAGACACATAAGTAATATTATTATTAAGGTAATGATCACCTTGAATTAGAGGCATCCACATGAGCCTCTGAAAGCACATGTCATTCACCTATTTAGAAACCAGGTGACTGATATTCAGACAATGTCTATATTCCTAAGCTCATCATAAGTGTCTGAAGTTCTTGGAGGCAACGCTGAAAACCATGTCTATATTATCTTTGTTTGCTTAATAAGACCCTGAATACTTTGGGCTTAAAACTCCCTTATTAAACTATTAATGAAATTTTCTCTCTCCCAGTTGAATGGAGGAATCGTGCTTTACGTTCTAGAAGGTGAGGCGAGCTTACTGGCCCTAGTATTCTGGCTAGCTGGCACTCCGGCTACACTGCCTGTTGAACATTGGACTAATACCTATGAACATCATCTTTTACCTGTTTAAAACTCATCCTTTTAAATAAAAAGCTTTCTCTGCTTTCCATACTTATGAACTCTTGGTAGGCTGAAAAAAGAAAGGAGCTTCCTTGGGTTTTAAATTTGCAATGAAGGCATCCCTCTAAATGAAGTTTTATAATTCTTAACTTTAAAATAGTCCTCATTCTTCTCAAACTGCTTTACAACAGCATGTCAAACACTGCTACATAATTCCTCCTTGAGTTCCCTCAGCCCCTAAATCGAGTCAAAGGAGCAAGGTGGGTTCACAGAATGAGAACCACGGCTGGTGGCCCCTTTCAGGTAAATGCAATTTCAATAATCATTGCTTCTCTCTTTTGATGCTATTGAAGGGAAACGTCTGCGTTTCCCCATAAGAAAAAAGGAACACTATTGAATTTAACTGTCACCAAACAGCAGCTGGGTCAGTAAAGGGCTGCTAGAAAATGCATGTGCCAAGAGCAGGCACTGTGCCCTTACAGGAGGAAATAGAATCCATCCCAAGAAGGAAGTCCTATGGGGCTTTACAAGTGATCATTTGAGAGTTATTGAAAGGCCAGAGGCACTTCTGTGACACCACTCTCCACTGATGGACGCTTCTAGTGCACTTTTAAGAAATACAGAGCTCACAGCACTGCCCTTTCCTTCCTTGATGGTATGAAATCAATACATGCAGCATAATTCCTGGCACAGCCTCCAGGAAGGCTTATCCTCACATTCAGAATTCCACTCTACAAGCCGGACAAAAACCAGCAAAGAAGAGTGAAAGGGTCCTGTGGTCACATTGACAGAGCTTCTACAGAACAGGCTGTGGTCAACACTGCCTTTCTGTGGCTTTTTTAAACACGAAAGAACCAGTCCTGCCTAGGAGGCTATGAAGTTTCCTCCATTTAACTGGGAGACAAAAGTCTGGTTTAAATGAAAGGCAGGAAAGAGAAATCAGTAGAGGATATCTGTAAAAGGAAGAAAAGAGAAGGAGGAGGAAGAGAAGAAGACTAGGCAGAGCAAAGAGAAAAGAAAATCAAAGTATAAGGAAAGTATTGAGCGAGACAAAAGAAAAGAAAATACTGATCCAGAAAGACAAGTAAGGTAGAAATGAAGACAAGGCTTTTTGTCAAAAATTGCAGAGACTTTCATACCTTTTGTTACAAAATGTGAAATTGAGTTCTTTTTTTGGGGGGGTGGGTACTGGGGTTCCTGGAAGCCCTTCTACCTCCGGGCTACACTCCCAGGCCTATTTTGTTTTAATTTTTATTTGGAAACAGGGTCTCTTAAGCCAGTGCGGCTGACTTCGAACCTGCACGATCCTCCTGTCTCCGCCTCCCAAGCGCGGGGATTATAAGCGTGCGCCACCACACCCGGCTGAAATTGAGTTCTTTGACATTATTTTAAATGAGTCCTTTGGACATTATTAGGAATAAACTTCTTTAGATCAAAATCATCCGGAGTCCAAGTCTGTGATTCTAATTATGAGGCTGAAACACTGAATCACTCCAAATGGACAGAGGCAGGCCATGAATAAGCCGGTGCTGGGGAGATGCGGTCGTCCGTTAGACATGGGGCAGGTGTTGGTAGAGCTCCAAGTGAAGGAGTGAAGGTACGCCCTGAAGGTTGGTTATGAGTCGGTGAGGAGAGCTGAGGAGTCTGTGTCCACGGAGCCCAATGGCCAGCAGCCTGGATGAAGGCAGAGAAGCAGGAGGGATCTCAGCACGGGGGGCGTCGTGAAGCCTAGGAAAGGTCTGGATTCCAGGCCAAGTGCAGGAGAAGTCCGTTAAAGGGTCGCAAGCCAGGAAACAATGTAGGATGTGGGCTTTTGCAAGAGCACATTTCAGAGGAAGAAACAAGACTTTCGTACAGAGTGGAGGGAGGGTATGAAAGAAAGAAACTATTCACAGTTTGAGTGGCTTTGTGGGTGGTGGTAGCAGGCAAGAGAATCAAGATATCTTTTACGGTGGTGCGTTGTAGTCGTACATCTTAATGGGGTACAAGATGGTGGAGCCATACATCCACACATCACTCATGTAGCCTTTCCCCAGTTCCCACCTCATTCCCTCCCCCTCCCTCCTTCTCATGTTTGGCTTAGTGATTGACGTTGATGTTTCTGAATGCACATCATGTGCTTTAGGGAATTCCCCTCTCCCCCTCCATCCCTCTCAGTTAAGTCACCTTACTTGCTCATCGATGGTTTCTCCTTCCTCATCTAGAGCTCCTCCTATGACGCTTTCTCTCCCTAGCTTCCACATACTAGGGAGAGCATCCGATTTTTTACTTTCTACTGTGAGTATGTTAAATTTGAAACGCCAAGGAGGCCCCCGAATGAACCAGGCAATTTAGTATTTGCACCAAGGACATGCATGGTGGGAAACACTATGCCCAACTGAGTACGGATGGGATTATAACCACCGGGCCAAGGAACCGAGCTCGAGAGACCAACACTCGTGACGTAAACTTGCTTTCGTCTGCTTATCAGACCATAATCATGCTACAGAAATGAACTTAAAACAGAAATACCCGTGTGGTTTTTCTGTAGTGTAGTAAAAAAGATGAGATTTCTACATGTGAAGATCACACACACACACACACACACACACACACACACACACACAGAGTTAGATCTTAGAAAAACTTTGCATTGAAGAGGAAGACATCAGTCCACGAGAAGAATAATGTCTCAAGGACTCTACATAAGTTCCACCCCACATTTAGATGCTGGGGAAGAAAGAAAGAAGGGAGGGAGGGAGGGAGGGAGGCAGGGAAGGAGGGAGACAGATGCTGCTGGCTTGAAAGGCCCCACTTCATTTGCTACACAACTGGGTGATTTCCCTCAAGAGTTTTAAAACTGCAATGAAGGGAAACTTTCTGCAAAGATCATCCAGGGATCTGTTAACACTCTCAAGTAACTAGTTATGCTGACAAATAAAAGCTGGGTTTCCTTCTTGCGCCTCCTTCTCCTCCCAGCTTCCTACTCCCCATTATACACAAAGACACACATTCGGCCCTTGCCCACAACTCCAAACGGTGCTCATTAACATGGTAACAAAATGTTCTGCAATCATTACAGTCCTTTTAAAACAGTGGCTTTGCCAAACTCAACTCCCTTGGTGCAAATGAGAAGCCGAGAGCGAGTGAAAGCGGGTCCAGTCGTTATCTTTGGATTCCAGTGGTCAGGCATCAATTAAAGCACACAAAATGGCTGGCTTCAGGCCATTAACTGTTTATTTTACTGCTTGTCTTCTTTAATATTAACGCTAAAGAGTCTTCAATGGACTTTGTAGTTAACACCTCATTGGGATTAATAGCAAATGGGATTTGCACATCTCACCCCAGTCGTTTGGCTAAAGACCATTCTCTCTCCTGTTAAATGGAAAGCAGATGTGGAAAATAAAAATTCCGACCCCGAATTCTTGAGCAATAGGTGTTGGAAACAGACTGTGCCAAGTTGCACTCTTAAGACTCGGTGATTCATCTGGCACACATTTGTAACCTATAAAAACGGTTCGCAGCCCAGAAGTCCCATGGCTGGCACCAGACAGGTATGACAAGGCTTAAAATATCACAGACCCCCACTCCAGCTGGGGACTCAGGGCTTTTGCTTTAATTTAAGCATCGAGAAGGCATCTGGCAACCCCCAATCACTCCACAGAAGCGGGGATAAAACCATGAGCTTGGGCCAATTCCTTAAAAAGGCAGGATGGGGTTTGTGCAAAACTTAGTAAGCTGGGCAGAATTCCCTGGATTTGTGACCTGATACTTGTGGGCTGGGCAGCAAAACCTGAAAAATAAACCGTCCTTGGACCAGGGCAGGCCGGGGCAAATACAGCCCTTGATAAGGGGAGCAAACTTCAGCCACGACCAAGAGAGGGGCAGCAGGATAATAAAAAGATACTCGCCTGTGGAACTCAGCTGCCCGCTGATCACATTTCTACAAAACACAGTCCACACCAGGAGGTAAGGGGCGTGGGGGGTGTCGTTAGAACTTAAGAAGATATCGCAACACCCATGTGCTAATGCAACTGTGCCTCTTTCATTGAAGAACCCGCCTGGCCACCCCGGGGGCCGATCACCGAGGGCTTCGTTAGGGTGTGCTGGCCATCACTAAATGAACATGTTTTCAGTTTCCATCTAAAAGGCTGGTGGTGACGGTGGCTGGCTTGCGTGCTGGCCTGCAGGTTACTTGCTCACTTATAACCAAGTGTGGATGTGTCTGATGCTTTAAGGGTTGATGCTTAAAAGAGTAAATTGCTTTTTGAAAAACTTTTTCCTTATAGGATCTCTCGTTTTCTATGGGTTCTTGAGTAAGGCCAAAAAAAAAAAAAAGCTTTCTGAATGAGGAGACGCAGTGGCACATAAAGGCGATAGTCCAAATATTTCTATCTCTGTCACTAGTCTAAATCATCAGTTAGACGACACTGAGCCAAATGACATATTAAGTAGTACTCTCCGCTCTCAGGAGCGAGAATGTGGATGATGTGAAGCTAGTCTAGAAAAATACTTACAATTGGCTCAGCAACACTTGAAGATAGATTGAGTTATCCTCAATAAATGCTGCTGTCAAATATAGTGATCTTAACAACTACCCTCCTGCTTTGTTACTTCTGTCTATTTATACTGAAAGAAAAATCTGAAAACTCAATATCAAAATACAGACTTAGAATTCTAACGACAACAACAACAACAAAAAAAAATGTAGACGGAGAGCCCTTCCTGAGCTTGCATCCTGCACGTCTCCAAAGGGAGGCTCTGTCCCCACCGTAGAGGCTCGCCAGCCTGCCTGGCCGTATTTAAACTCCATTTATTTGCAGGAAAGTATTCTCCCTGCAGCGCTCCTTTCACCATTCACAAGAGACTAAATCCCTCATCCAAGGTCAGACATGAGAATCTGAACTGTGGGAACGACTGCCAGCTGCCACTGAAAGCCCCTTCCTCCCCCACGTTTGTTTGTTTGCTTGTTTTACTTGCAAATGAACTCAGGAGCATCCTACCTCTGAGCTACACCCCCAGCACTTTTAATTTTTTATTTTGAAACAAGGTCTTGCTAAGATGCCAGTAGTGCTGGCTTCGAACCTGCGATCTTTCTGTCTCAGCATTCCAAGTACTGGGATTACAGGCATGTGTGCTCATGCCTGGCCCACATGCCTTTAATAACAAAATTTGTAGACGTGGCTAGAGAATGTGGCAATCAACTGAGTTTCTGCTCAGGGGCTCAATGAAGTGGCGGTGGCATTTCTGCACTGTGCATCAGGGGGACTAGGCCTGTGTGCTCCCGCCTTCCCCCCTTTCCTACCAGCTGACAGGCCAAGGAGACAGTGACCGCGGGGACAGCCAGCTTGACTCCAGAGATGAAATGTGCTGAGGGTGCAGAGTGGCCGGCTGCATCTAGACCAGTTGCCCCTAGACGCCAGCGTGAGGGAGGAATCAATGTGTAACTTGTTGAAGCCCCTGCGTTCAAGCGGTCTTTATGGCATCAGCCTAGCCTGTACCCGCCCTGCGCATGGGCCACATGAAACTCTCAGCCACCTGCTGCGGAAGGAATCATCGCTCAGTTGCTACTTCGGGCACCAGCTCACAAATACTAACTCTACTGCATCCCCCTCCTTCCTCCTCCTTAGCACTTAGAACGCAGGGCTGGTGGCCACAGGGGCTCACCTGCTACTGGACATAGAGCAGTGGGAGGGACCTGGGCACCTTGCACGCCATGGATTCTTCTTTCTGAGCTAGGGTGGCTGCTCTAATGCAAGCTCTAGGAGCCAGCCTTTAGTAGAGCTCGCGTATATGATACGGACCCCACAAACCATCATCTTCATCACCATCACGGTCACCAGCACCGTCCTCACCCCATCATCGACAGCAGCATCAACGGACAACTTCTACTGAAAATGGGTCCCAGAGCGAGGCGAGAGGAACCGGAGCGCAGGAGCAAAGGACGCAGAGACGCGGTGCTCACCCGGGTGAGGCTGCTGCCGGCACCACCCACTCTGCCTTACACTGTGTCCACCGGTCAGGGGGTACGTTCCCGATGATGAGCAAAGGGAGAGTAATGCAGAAACCAGTGCCAGTCACTTACCATTACCAAATACTGTGTGCTGTATGTAGTTAATGTACTATATACATACACATATATCTATATATTCATATATGGGGTGTGTGTGTGTGTGTGTGTGTGTGTGTGTGTGTGTGTGTGTTTTACTGGGGATTAACCCAGGGACATTCTATCTCTGAACTACACAGGTAGCCCTTTTTATTTTTTGGTTTGAATCAGGGTCTCAGCTAAGATGCTAAGAATCTCACCAGGCTGCTGAGAGTCTGGCTACATTACTGAGGCTGTCCTCAAACCTGTCATCCTCCTGTCTCAGTCTCCCAGGTACTGGGCTTACAGGCGTGCACCACTGCGCCCGGCTTGTACTCCACTCTGATATGACTGGCAGTGCCGTGGGTCTGTTCATACCCACACCACCGGCAGCGCCGAGACTGACTAAGGGGGGAGAACCTCTCACTCCGTTGTAATCTTACGGCACCACCTGTGCATTTGCAGCCGAGGCGTACCAAGACATCGTGATGTGACACATGGCACTAATCTCCAATTCCTGATCCTCAAATATACTTCAAAAGAGCAACTCAGGAGGGTGAGGGAGGGAGGAGCGTGGCGAGTTCAAGGCCAGCCTCAGCAACTCAGCAAGACCCTGTCTCAAAATTAAAACAATAAAAGGGGGAGGGGCTGGAGACATAGCTCAGGGGGAGAGCACCCCTGGGTTCGATCCAATGCAAAAAAAAAGTATGTGTGTATAAATACGTATGTATATAATATACATTGAAATACAGAATGTAAGTTTAGTAAGTACATAAGCATGTATGTGAGTAAAAGGTAAATGAGTCCTGTGACCGGGCCACCAAACAAACTACCACCAGCCGTTGGCTCTAAGCAGCAGAGGTGTGTTTCCCCGGGAGGTCCAAGGCACCAGCGGTTGGTGCCTGGTGAGTGCCCACCACCTGCTTCACAGACGGCCATCTTCTCGCTGTGCCCTACAGAAGCCTGAGGCAGCTCTGGGGCCTCCTTCAGGTGAGCACTAACCCACCCCTCGGGGTTCCACGAATCACCCCGAAGACCCCACCTCTTAATGCCCCAGTTGGGAGGTAGGTTACAACGGATGAGTGTGTGAGTGAGGGACATAAACATACAGGCTAGCACAGATCCTAAATGGAACCCAGAATTGTGTATGTCTGAGAAAAAGACTGGACACGTGTGTCCCCCTGAGGAAGCATCAGGGACGGGACCCAAGCACGAAGGACCGTGGCGAGCATCCGTGGCGAGCCCCCACAGCCCGCTCGAGGCCCGCCTCTGAAATGGACTCTTTGGAAGGGATTGCTACTTTATCAAATTATTGCTAGAACTTAAAAATCGCACCCAAATCAAAGAAAGCCTTACCTTTCGGATGGAAATAAAAGGCTCTTACCATCTGCCACTTGGAATAAGTCATTTGTAGGCTGTACTACTTTTTAAAAGCCTAGGCTCTAAACTTTAAAGTTGCAAATAAAAAATTTTGAATAAACATTTATAGGATTCAAAAGAGACTTTTAAGAGAATTAAAAGGACTAGGCAACCAATATAAGAGAGGCTAATTTAAAGGATAAGATGGTATTAAAAATTCTAATCATAGAATTCTTTTTAAAACAAAATTTACAATTAGGCCTGTCAATGTGCCTATCTCTGGCATAAAATAATCTTCCTTTAGCAAAAATATTCTCTTATTGCATGTGAAAAATGCATCATAATTGTAGACATTTTTTTAAATGCCAGTCTCTGAATACCCCTTGGTAGAACATGAAAATTAATTTGCATTTTCCTTTCAAATTGTGTTGGCTCCCACGGAATGTACAATTGAAAAGTCTTCATTTATTTAATCTCTTTTCGATGTCTACTCGATCGCCTTCTAATAATCGGTTAGAATTACATCACTTAATCTTCCATTAGTAGAGTTTCAACTCATCACATGCTAGCAAATCGATTGCTAAATTACTGTGGCACGCATACACGATTGCTCGCCACGTCCAGCCATTAATATCCAGTGAATGCTTCCTGATTAATGGCATTACTATCAATGCCAAAATAATTAATCACTTCTCTGTCCCGATGGGAGGGGAATGGGAGAGTCTAAATGCACAACTAATTGGGCTGCGGATGGCTTCATAAAGCGGGGCATGGGGCCTTCAGATGCGCCGGCACGAGGAGCTGTTGATCGACATGCTCACCTTGCTGGTTGCTGAGTGTTGTGAACATGATCCTGCGGTTGGCTTTGTTCTCTGAGAGCTCATTGCTCTCCTCTGATTCAAAATCCCAAGTTTACGTGACCACCATCAAGGCTGCCTGGTAACTTCAAGGTCATGTGAAAAGAAGCTACCTGAATTTACAAGTGTTTGGCGAGGTTTCTAATTTAAGATGCATTAGCTTCTTGAATTATGCATAACAACTTTATTTTTCAGCGCATAACTTCAGTGCACTAAAAATAGAATGAACCAATGTATTGCAGTAAAGGCCCAGTGGTACACCATGATTTCAGAAGGAAAAAAAAAAAAAAAAAAAAAACCCAAAGCAGAGGGGTGGGAAGGTTGAGTGTGATTCAGTGGGTTATTTCTAGTTCACATTAGTGTTCTCATCACAGGAGCTGTCTTCCCTCAACTGGAGGCCTCAAGAGGCTCCCAGGAAGGCTTCCCTCTCCGCTCCACTCGCTGGGGTTCCAGAAAGGTCTCCATCACTCAGCCCTTTTCCCATCTAGTTCACAGACAACTAGCATTGACTGCAGAGTTCATTTAGTAAATTGCTACCTCAGCACCAAGACACTCGTGGGTCTTCTAACTCCCCCGTTTGCCTGGTAGCCAAGTCTGGAAGCTCTTGCTTTGGGGATGGTTTTCTTTCTGCAAAATTCAAATGCACAGATTGCCGAGGAGACCCCAGACCAAGATGAACACGGGTTTCAGCTCCTTTCCTGCAGTGGCTCCTCATTGCCACTAGGAGCCTGAGGCAGCCTCTTGGAAGGTGTCTCAGAGCCAAAGCCTACCTCTTTGATGCATCCCCACCACCTTCCCACCTACTCTCCCTCCACCTCGTGGCTCGCTGAGCCTTCTCTGCTAGTCTGTGTTCTCTCCAGGCACAGGGCCTTTGCACGTGCAGTTCCAACTCCCTGCCGGAAAGGGTTTCCCCATTGCTAAGTTAATACCTCGGCCTGAGCAGCATCTTTCTTCCAGATAGGAAGCCCACCCCCCACCCCAAGGTTGTATCAGATTTGTTACTGTCCACTACAGTCAAGCAGTGTGCTGACACAGTTACAATTCTCTGCTTGCTTGTGTAATCAACTATTTCTTTATTACCTGTTGTCCCGGTAAAAGGAGATTCATGCGTGCACAGAGCTCTGATTTGCTGCACTGCCACAATGAGCAGGCACCCGCTCCGTGCTGATACTCGAAAGGTATTTTGGGGGAAGGGGAGAGAAGTTATAAATGCGTGGGGACACGTGAGCGTGGTAACTGCGCAGAGCCGTAAGGATACGAGGGGACGAAACTGCACAGACAAAGGAAAGAGCCGGTTGTGACGAGAGCTAATCGATCACAGTGCCAGCCACAGGGCAGTCGGCTTCAGCCTCAGCCAGGGGACGGCCGGAACAGAGCCCCAAACCAATTTAGGTGGAAGCCTCATTATAAGCCGTGCCCTGCCGCAGACCACGAACAAGACCGCCAGCCCCGCTCGGAGGGCTTACCCAGAATGAGACAATCGCTGATTGTCCCTGTTCCCGGGAAGCTCTCTCTTGAAATTAAATTCTTTAATGTAATGCGGCCATCAGCTCAGTAGGCTGAAAAGGGTGTCCCTTATCTGTCCATTCAGGCTTGATTTATGCTTCAGTCTTTACAAAACTCTTGGGACCGCTAGCTGATCATTGATTTTCTCTGGAATGGTCCATGTGGCAAATTAAAAATTCTAGCCCTCTCCCTGACAACCTTTACAGCCCAAATTCCCCATCTGACTCTGTCTGGCCGGTCTGTGTTCACTGTTGGAATACCTAACCGGAATCGTGGTGTGTACGGTGGAGGTCCAAACACAAAATGAAATCAAGACGAACCCTGGTCAGATTCTAAACAAAGAAAATATATCGGCTGCCTCAGGTGGATCTCATTCTTCCCTGGATTCTTTTCCTAATGCCAATTGCAGGCCCCTGCCCTCCTAAAAGCTGCTTGTCGGCACAGGAAGAGAACAGACTCTCGGCGTACAATGCAGGCTTCAGAATCAGCCTTCTTTGTAAAAGTCAACCATGCGTGGACATTTGTAAGGAAGTTCTTGTGAACATGCAGCTCTCTCATTAAAAGAATATGAATCTGTTAATTAGCCGAGCGTTTTGTATTCATGCATATTAACAATGTATACTGAAGCCTCGAAAAATATATTAGTATTATTTCCAATTCTAAAAAGTCTGTTTCTTTTTAGAGACCTACTGCCCTCTCTTACAAACCTCTAGTCGCCTACACAATTGCATATGCTCTAAGTTACATTTTATAGTTATCCACCTACAAAATCTTTTAAAGTATATACACATGTATACATGTCTATACCTCTAGATATACGCAGGTCTATAATTTATGGATTTATATATATGTACACATATTGCACGCATGTGCATCTATATACGTACATATGTGCATATGTACGTGTCTGTATATGATGTGGGATATATATGAGCCCACGCATCTCAATAATGCGTTCAGTAAATAAGATCGATACTCAAAGCCAAAATCCAGGTGTCTCGCAGGAGCTCCCTTCATTGAAGTTGGCGGTGACGCTTTCTGAAACCAGGTCTGCCCCTGGGCTTTCAACTAAATAAGACTCTTACCCGCCGCCTTTGCTTACTGGTTTTTTGGTTGTTTTCCATAAGCAACTGGTTTCCACACTTAGAAAATAATGCTCTGGTTACCCGCCAGGAATCCAACTGGATTCTCCATCCAGGCAATATTCAGTGAGGGCCTAATGTCCACCAGGGGCTGTGTTAAGCGCTTGCAATAAGGCAACAAATAAGAAAAGAGGCCGCCTCCGTTCCCTGCCTCCTGCTTACGTGCCAGCAGGGGAGCCAGGGAAGAGGTGGAGACATTGAGACATTACACTTTCTTTTAGGAAGTAGTGAGTTCTGTGGGGACGAGTGAGCGGGCGCTGGGCGCAGGACACTGAGGACAAGAAGGAGGAGAAGGGAGGTCACCATTGTACAAGAGAGTGGCAACCTGCAATGGAGACAAGTAAAATCAGGAAGCAGGTAGCGGGAGCCGTGGCAAGGCCCAGAGAGGGGAGGAAGCCTGGAAAGTCCTAGAAGGGATGAGAGGAAGGGGCGAGCGGGACACAAGGTGAGAATTAAGGAGCCTCAAAGGCGTGGCTTCCTGGGGAGCTGGGAGCCCCGCAGGACTGGGGCGGAGGCTGACCAGGCCAGCTGTGGGCAGGTGGCGCGGATTCGGGCTGTCAGGCCAGCACGAGGCGGGGAGGGGAGCTCAGCCTCCTCGGGTCGGCTGAAGGCTGGGCTTAGGCCATTTTCTCATAGATGGCTGTGGGAAGGGACAGCACAGTCAAGGAGGGCGCCAAGCCTGGACACCACCTGTTCAGCGAGATGCGCCGCTCAGGAGCCCCCCGGCCTGCCTCGCCCTCTCTTTTCCCAACAGACTTTTATTGGTAGTGTAACCAGAGGTCAGAGTGAGGTTTCGCCGTGTGCACAGCGCCCGGGGCCTCCCCGGCCTCACGCTCCCTGTTCATATTATTGAATTTGGCGCCGAGAGCGTCATGGAGGTTCACGGGGTTGTTTCCTTCCTCGGGCTCCCTCCTCCCTTCTCATCGAGCCCCTCCCGCTCGCCCTGGTCTCTCGTTTGTAGCGATGCGCAGATCCACGTACGCAGCGGCACAAGCCACGACCGCCACACTCACGCAGCCAAGGTGTCGACAGACGGACAAACGGACGGGTTAGGACACGGTGGCGCAGACACGCAGTGGGGTTCCACTCAGCCAGGAGAAGGAACAGAAGCCTGTCGTTTGTAGGGAAGCAGGGGGACAGAGCTGGAGAATGTGAGGCTAAGTGAGGTCAAACAAAAGAGACTTCAGCAGAGCCTGTCCAGCCAGGCAGGCGGCGCGCGGAACCCGGCATTGGGGAGGCCGAGACGGGAGGCCAGCCTCGGCCTTAGTGAGGCCTCTGCAAATCCGCGAGACCCTGTTTCCAAATAAAGAATAAAAAATAGGGCAGGGGGTGTAGCTTGGGGGTCGAATGCCCCTGGGTTCCATCCCCAGACCTGCAAAAAAAAAAAAAATAAAGCCATTCTTTCTAACTCAGTAAATCTGCCTCAAGAAGATGCGCACACCCTTGAAACCGCCTCCGTGCCCGGCCTGCTCTCTCCTTCTTCCCCTGACATCCACGGTGTCCAGAGAATCCGCCAAGGCCCCGGCTCTCTACCCTGCTGCTGACCCACTCTCTTTTTCACCATCAGACGCCACTTACCCACAATGCTCCTCGTGCTGCACCACCGCCAATGTCGCCGCCCAGCCCTCTCCCCTTCAAGCCCAGATCCCGCTGCCTGCAAGCTCAGCCCCACCACTCCCGGGGGCCTGCTGCCCCTTCCAAAGGATACCCACTGCCCCGCCCAAGTTACTCTGTCATTTATTTATTTATTAGTTTATTTATATTTGTGGTACTAAGGTACCCAGGGACATTCTACCTCTAAGCTACACCCCCAGCCCTACTTTATTTATTTTGAAACAGGGGCTAAGTTGCCAAGAACCTCCCTAAGTTGCTGAAGCTGGCCTCAAACCTGCAATCCTCCTGTCTCAGCCTTCCAAGTACTAGAATTGCTGGCATGGGCCACCGCACCCAGCTGCTCTGTGATTCTTAGCGCCCCCTCTCGTGCTCCATCCCACACCAACATCAGCCCTCAAGCCCAAAGCCTTAAGTTTGCTCTCGGCAATTGATTACTCTTCCCTTCTGAGTTGACTAAAGGGCTCATGTGCTATTTAGTGTGTGTGTGTGTGTGTGTGTGTGTGTGTGTGTGTGTGTGTGTGTGTGTTACTGGGGGTGGAACCCAGGGGCTTTCTACCTCTGGGCTATCCTCCCAGACCTATTTATACTTTATTTGGAAACAGGGTCTAAGTTTCTGAGAGCCTCACTCAGTAGCTGAGGCTGGCTTCAGACCTGCGCAATCCTCCTGTCTCAGCCTCCCAAGCGCGGGGATGACAAGCGTGCGCCTCCACGCCCGGCCTCATGTGCTACTTAAAGTGCACGCCTTCCTCTCCTTCACCTCCCTGTGTGCTGAGGTTGTCTCGGCAGCATTAGCAGCAAGCCAAGATGACAAGTGCCTGCCATCGGGGCGTCGGGGGTCGGCCCTGGCTTCAGTCAGAAGGGCGAGGACCCTTGCTTGTTGGGTCAGATCCTGAAAAGCAGAGACGCTACAGGGAACTGGAAGGAAAGGAAAGGAGAGAAAGAAGACTAAGCCTCCAGGTGGGCCGGGCTAAGTCTGCGAGTAGACAGGGAAAGTGGGGGAGATGAAGAAAGCGGGCGATAAGACTGACAGGCTGCACCAGAGGAGCACGTTTCCCCCACTCTTTAACTCGCTCAAAAGATGAGTAGTCGGACGCAGGGGCACGCGGCTGCGATTCCAGTACCAGGGAGGCTGAGACGGGAGGACAGCGGGTTCAAAGCCAGCCTCAGCAACTTAGTGAAACGCTGCTTCCAACATAAAATAGCACTGGGGATGTGGCTTGGGGGTAGAATGCCCCTGCGTTCCATCCCCAGTACTCAAATAGTATGAGTAAAAATTCAAAGGGCTTTATTTCATGTTTTGGCTACTGGACTCTGTGTGTGTATTTGAAGATCACTTTTTTTTTTTTTTTTTGCAGTACTGGGGATTGAACTCAGAGGCATTCTATCTCCAAGCTCTACACCCAGCCCTATTTTATTTTTTATTTTGAAACAGGATCTCACTAAGGTACAGAGGGCCTCACTAAGTAGCTGAGGCTGGCCATGAGCCTGTGATCCTCCGGTCTCAGCCTCCCAAGTACAGGAATCACAGCGTGAGCCACCATGCCCAGCTCTGAAGGTGACGTTATGAACAAGATTGGATCCTGGGACAACAGGGTTCATTTGCGTTGCATAATGAGTGTGTCCTGTCTGCCTGGCACTAAAATCTCTCAGAGTCAGGGGTGAGCATCTTCTGTGTTTTTGTATCACCAATGCCAGGGCAGCGTCTGACACAGAGAAGGTAATCAAGTGACACTTGCAGATAATAAGCACATGCAGCTCGCTGAGCAGGTGACGTGAGCTCCATCACTGCGCTCCATCGGCGTCACGCTCCGGAGGCTGTCATTCAACTTGGTGACGCAGCCAAGCTGCAACACGCTCATTTAAGGAGATTTTCCCTGTGTCTAGCTAGCCAATATAAATTGTGTAGGTCAAAGTCACAATTACCACATTAGAACAGGACAGCCACAAGAACACTGCTTGTTAAGGATACGTGTAAAAACCAAAATACCATGGCATTCAGAACCCAAATGTCAGGGCGCACAGTGGAGACGAGAAGCAAGGGCGTCTTCTGATCCAGCCCAATCGTGCAGATCCCTCACCGGCAGCTCGGCCACGTCCCCGCCGACGTGCCCTATTTCCGTCCATTTCCCCGCTGCTCTGGGTTTTGTGCCCAAGACCCCGGAGACAAACAACCACGACCGCTGCGATTTTGTGAAAAAGTTAACCGTTCCTCTCTGAAGCCTCCCTGATGGCTTCTCCAAACGCCCGTCTTTCCTGCAACAGTCTTGGCCCCATTCTCACGGAGTCGTTCCGACCTCAGAAAAAGCCCCTGGCAAAAGAAACTTAAATATCCACCTTTGGATACTGTGGCGCGAAAGGAAAACTAGTACAAAGACTTGGAAATGGAATCAGGGCACAGCCTTCTGGTTATGAATGTTCTGTTGCTGAGGCCATCCTCGAGGCTGCGATCCTCCGGTCTCAGCCTCCCCAGTCCTGAGATGACTTTGCATAGGACTAAGTGCAAGACGTAGCCTAGAACTGGACAACGGGACAGGGCCTGAGAGCAGCGCCCGCCATGTCTAACCTCTCCTCCCGGGGCCGCGGCCACAGCGACCTTGACACTGACCCCTACTCTGATGGGCACCTGTGACCCAGTCGTGAAGCTTAGAGCTGCTCTGCCCTTGTTCTGGAAGCTTCTGTTCTGGAAGCTTCTGTCGCCACTCTTCTCCTGGAGGAGACCCCTACCAGTCTCAGACTGCGTGTGAATGTCAGGGTGAGAGAAGTTCGTGGCAGCTAGCCGGAGGCTGATGGAGGAGGAACGCTGCCCGCTCCCAGCCATACGCCAGCTGACGTGGGTGAGAACGGAAGAAACTCAAGGACAATTTGATAGCATGTATCATCAAGGTTTGCCACCGAAACAGACAAACCCCTGGATCCAGCAAATTCCATATTGGAAACTTAACCCAAGTAAGTCATCAGAAAAGAAACAAAGATAAAAGGGGGAATGATCTTAATGTCTTACTCATGAAACTGTTAAATAAAATGTTAAATTAAGCTGTTGAATAAAATTGTTTAAAAAAAGAAACAAAGATGCACTTACGAGGATGTTTGCAGTAGAAAGAAAGAAGAGAGGGAGGAAGGAAGGAAGGAAGGAAGGGATTTTTCGCAAATAGCATTTTGAGTAAATATATGATTATGTATATATTTAACTGCATACCATACAACCATTAGAAGAATGCTATAGATTTATATTTTCGTTTTTGTTTTAATAGTACTGGGGAAAGCACTCTACCTTTGAGCTACACTCACACCTTTAATTTATTGTTTTACCTTTGAAACAGGGTCTCACTAAGTTGCTGAGGCAGGCCTCGAATCTGCAGTCCTCCGGTCTCAGCGATCCTCCTGTCTCAGCCCCTCAAGTACGGAGATTACAGTGCATCCCCCCACCCGACGATTGCTATGTGTAGCATAAGGAAGGCCAGCGGTGTACTCAGTAGAAGGTGAGTGGCACAGCAGCCCAGGGACGCGTCTCCCTCCCAGGGAAAGAGGTGCCGCCTGCATGGAGTCGGCATCCAGAGAAAAGCGGTGGGAAGGAAGGTTATAAAAAAGCAAGTCCCGCTTTCCTTACACATCTTCTATTTGTTACTTTCATAATTAGAAATGAACAACAGAGCTCTGTTTTATTTTTTAAAAAAAGACTAAATTGGAAAATCACCTTCTCTCTCTGGGAAGAAACCCTCACCCGGGGCTTTGGAGGTCAGCACTGACACGCCTCCTCTTCCCTCTGTTCTGCCCTCCTTCTTCCTCTGCTCCTCTCTTTCTTCTTTCCCTCCTCACACTCCCTCCTTCCCCCGTCTCTAACCCCTTAGGAAGAAGGTAAAGAGAGATGTAAATGAGGCTATTTAAAATTTACTTTCTTAGTTGAAATTTTCACTGACAGAAGCTAAGAAGAGCTTTTGATGATAAGGCCCTGGGAAGGTTTGTCTCTAAATTAAAAGAAATGAAGAGAAAGGTTTTCAAAAAATATTTTCATCAAATGATATGGGTAAGAGTTGGATTAAAATTCACTAACATTGGTTACATGATAAAGTGTTTCTTCCCAGAATTAATAAAGTCTTTAAAATATAATTATCATCTGACTTTCCCAAATTAATTTAAAAGTAAAACACACTATATATTTAAAGTAAAGGACTGATTTCATTCTTCTACATGTGGATAGCCAGTTTTCCCAGCACCATTTGTTGAAAAGGCCATCTTTTCTCCACCATTATATTTCTGGCACCTTTGTCAAAAAAAAAAAAAATGTAATCAGACCTTCATCTCTTACCCTGCACAAAAATCAACTCAAGATGGATCAAAGATCTAGAAATCAGACCAGAAATATTGCAATTATTAGAAGAAAACGTAAGACCAACTCCCCAACAAATAGGCACTGGCGGAGAATTCCTCATAAGACGCCTACTGCTCAGGAAATGAAACTGAGAACCAATAAATGGGATGCCATCACAGACCCTGCACGGCAAAGAAATCAAAGGGTCTGAAGAGAGAGCCTACAGATTGGGAGAAAATCTTTGCCAGCTACCCCCGCCCCGATACAGGATACTATTTAGGATATATAAAAAGCTCAAAAACTTAACACAAAAAAAATCAAACATGGCAACTGAACTGGACACTTCTCAAAAGAATAAATACAAATGGCCAACAAACATATTAAATATTCAACATCATTAGCAATCAGGGAAATGCAAATCAAACCTACACTGAAGTTCCATCTAACCCCAGTTAGAATGGCAACCACCGAGAATACAAAGAATTCGAAATACTGGCAAGGATGTGGGGAAATAGGACTCTGGCAGAGCAGTCGTAGGACTGCGCATTAGTGTAACCAGAATGGAGTCATACGGAGGAGCCACCGCCCAGCTGCAGTGCTCCTCGGAAGCTTCCCCAAAAACTCAAGTCAGAACAGCACGGTGATGCTTGCCTCCCAGCGTTTACGGCCGCACAGTTCACAAGAGCCAAGGTATGGGACCAACCTAGGTGTCTGTCAACAGAAGAACGGATAAGGAAAACGTGGCATGCACACACAATGGAATTTCACTCAGCCGGAAAGAAGAAAAAATTGTGCCACCTGCAGGAAAATAAATGGAAGTGGAGAATATTACAGTAAGTGAGATCGGCCGGTCTCTCGGAGAGTAAGAAGCTGGATAGAAAAAAGAAAAAGAAAAGGACTTCAGTGAAAGAGGAGAGAGACTCGTGGAATAGTAGAAGAGGATTGGGGAAGTTAGGCGAGGAAGGAAAGATTAGGTCTGAAGAAGGGAAAAGCTCAAATAAAGTTTTGTCCACGGCACGGCCGATCTCACTAGCGTGCATGGGAGGGAGGCCGGGGCCAGGGGATGAGCAGGGACCTAGACCAAGGGGTGGCGCAAATACGATACCAGCGTCACTTTCGATCTCACTATCATGTATAATTACAAGACACCTAGAAGAGGGTTTTTTTAAATTTCTTTTTAAGTAAAGGGCTGAAGGAGGAGATAGAATACGTAAACGGAAGAAGAGAAAGGGAAAATTAATGGTTATAAAGGTATACCTTAATTATAGCTCAAGATAACTCCACCCAGTATGCTAAGCCCAAATTTGAGAAGAACTAGCTGCAGCCAGGCTATTTTGTCAAAATCTTAAGTCGATGCTCAAAAGCTGCAGAAGCACACAGTGCCTGACACTGTCCCGGCATAGAGATTCATATTAGTCCTACCGTATCGTAGAGTTATCCTTGGCTTCTTGGTTAGTTTTTAGAGTTTGCACGAATTTCAGTGAGCAAAAGAATTATGGCAAGAGCTCGTGAAAGATTCTCCTGCTGAGCTCTGAGGCCAGCGGGCGGACGGTCGGCCGGGTATCTTCCTCTCTGATGAGCCCACTTCCAAGGACTGGCTTGGAGAGAAACATCCCATTCGTCTTTGGTCACCTGCCCCAAGGCCACCACAGTGGGGCTTCTGAACCTTAAATCGCCCTCTGTAGGCGCCATGCGTACCCACCGCAAAATGCGTCTGATGATACTCGGTTTAATAGTATAATCAAAAGAGGCCAATAAATAAATGATGCTGGCTGTGACTTTATTTAGGAAGAGAGGAGTAGCACATAAAATTTAATGCCAACTATTTTTATAATCTTAATGATCTTAATGCTCATTAACCCTAATATTCAATAATAAAAAGAAAAATTAAAATAGTCCTGATTGCGATCCATGTCTAAATGTGGTCTCAATCCAGGCGTAACATCAACTTTGTAGAAATCTCCTAACTCACCAGTGTGAGCTAGAGGAATGATCTAACTGGCGCATGCGAGGCCGGCTTGACCCTCCGTCCGCTCTGGTTCTTGTCTAGTTATTACTTTTTATTTGAACCTATCCAAGTTTGGAGATTTTTTTTCCCCTCTCTATTGTAAGGAGCTCAGGAGACCTTATTTAACTCTGGCTTTAAGATGACCATAAAAAGGTGAAATATTTGCATTTTCATTTTTAAATCTTAATCTTTCATCAAAGGGAGCTTTCATCAAATCATACTAATGATTCTATAGGTGGTAACCTTTCCAAACTTTCTTGAACTATTTTGCCACTGGCCCCAGAGTGAGATATCTTAAAGGACAAAAATGTAGCGTTCCCCAAAGAATGAGGGAAGGTTTCTTTCTGTCTTCTTTTTTCTCTTTTGCATTTGATCCTCTAAAATACTTTTAATGTAATAAAAAGGGGGCATCTAAATGTCGCAGAGGTGGGATATGAAAATCTACAAAGAAGAATCCCAAAGAGTGACATCTGGCTGCTGGAAACTTCTTAGCATGGCATTTACTGAGCAGAATAAACTTACGTATGCACAAAGCACATCAACTAGGGGACTCGCGTGGGGCCATCATGGTGGCCAGGAGCTAGATGTGGTCTCTTCTCACTACAAGTTTACAGTCAAATTAAAGACCAACACTGCGCTGCTGGGGGTTGGAGAACACTCTAATGCTGAGCTGTGCTGTGCTGGTGCTAAAGTCAACTAGTAGAGGAAAAATTGGAATGAGTGGGAGAGTAAAGACCTTATAAAAAGAGACGGTGGATGGGGAAGGAAGTCAGGGTGAAGGAGGGAAGAACACAGGGACTGCGTGGCTGAGGTCAGGCAAAACTCCAAAAAATGGTGGTCCGAGGGGCCACACCAGATGGGCGGCGGGAGTGGTGCAGCCCACTCTGGGCTGACGCCGGGGTCTAAGGGTGGAGCGCGCTCCAAGGTACCACTACTGGGGCATCGTGACCACAGGGAAGGGCACCTGCCACCACGCAGCGGCAAGACAGGGTGCCGGTCTTGAAGATGGGACTGGGGACTTTAGGACCTTGATGCTTGAAAGAAAATATTTCACTCCTGGGAGCAGGTGGACCTTCTGTAGCCCTGCATTTAGAGAGGAAAAATACAACTAGATCTTCAATCTTAATCTTCAATCAAGGATCTAGGGACCCCAGAAGCCAGTATTTGGACGCACACTGTCACGCCTCCACCAGTAAGGCCTCCAAACGCAGCACAGGCTTGTTCGAGAATGCCCTGGACCTGCTGTATGCCACCAAGCAGGTCCGGAGGATGCAGGGCCTGGCGCCGGGGGAATGAAATCGGCAGCTGTGCCTGCAAGTTCGCATCAAAGACCACAAAAGACCGCTTTTTCCTTTGGAGGATGAAAAGAGAACACAAGAAACATAACCCTCACCATGAGCACCTCGTTTTCTATAAATCTGTTCGTAAGGAGAGGCAATAGATGATGGATGAGATTTTACAACGTTCTGTTATACGCTTTGTTTCCAGTTGGGACAGCCACTGTGAGTGTCTAGCACTATTATGATATTATCTTCCTAGCACAGAGTCCTGGGCATCAGAACGCCAGACACCATCCTCTGTGTCCCCAAGCAGAACACTCTGCCCATCCTGTCTACTCCAACAGAGTTACTCTGCTGCTTCTCCCCATCCATGGTACTTGTTGCTGCCTGGATTACCCTAGACACCGAGAGATCACACCTTTGTCACGTCTTTGCACTGACACACCAGTGCCGTTCCTGGGGAAAAAGACACATGCAGTTCTACTTCTAAAATTAGTACAGAGCTAGCCGGGCGTGGTCGCTCACACTTGTAATCCCAGCATTGGGGAGGCTGAGACAGGAGGATCGTGGTTCACCGACAGCCTCAGCTACTTAGTGAGGCCCTTTGCAACTCAGTGAGACTCCATGTCAAAAAAATAAAAAATAAAAAATAGAGCTGGAGGGTGTCGCTCGGAGGTAGAATGCTCCTGAGTTCTATCCCCAGTACTGCAAAAAAAAAAACGTACAGAACTGAATACATCCCAAAGAGCTGATGCCTAAAAATACAAGTCAATAAAACTAGGTTAAATTCCTCAATATGAAGACTTAGAGAGCAGTAGGTCTGTCAAAGAAAATGTCAGAGGATGTGGAGAGGATGTTAAAAATCCCACAGACTCTCGCTTGATCCCACACGGAACTTAAAGGGCTCGCTCTAAAATATTCAGGGACTCCAGTGTCTGATTTAAAATAAACTTTCACTGGTGCAATGTACTGACGCATTCCGATGGAGTGTCGAGTGATACACACGCACACCACACTTGGCGTGTCGCCCTCCAGAGCACACCACTCCCTCCCCTTCTCCCTACACGTCCTGGACATTGGTATTGATAATTTCGCATATGTGCATAGCATGATTTTTTTTTTTTGCAGAACTCAAGATTGAACCCAGAAGCATTCTACCTCCAAGCTACACCCCACCCCTATTTTTTTATTCTTAATATTGAAACAAGGTCTCACTAAGTTGCAAAGATCCTCACTAAGTAGCTGAGGCTGGCCCCACACCTGTGATCCTCCTGTCTCAGCCTCCCCAGTACTGGGACTAAAAGCGTGTGCCACCGGACTGGGCTCCCATACCGTGATTTAAACCGTTACCTTCCTTATGTCTCCTCCCCCCTTCCTGCGTCCCCCAAACACCCTCCGTCACCCCACTGGAGCCTCTCCTCCGTTTCTGAGGTCTCTTGTGCTACCCTATTTCTCTCTAGCTTCCACAAATAAGAGAAAACATACAGCTATTCACTTCGAGCTATTCACCGCGCCTTTGAGGATTCAATGAAGCTTTGGCTCTCCTAAGAAAGGTAAAAGATACACAGAGTCTACAATGCACTTACAGGAGATTCATAGATGGACAGAGTATATCTCTGACCCCCACGACTGACGGACGCCAGCGGCAATCGAGGCCAGATTAGGACCTTTTGCCCCAGAATATCAGCGTCAGCTGATTGGGTACTGGGAATTCCATTATTCTTAAAACATATCTGATTAAACTGTTATGCTTGGAAAGACTCTGATCTCCAAGGAAGTATAATGCCAGTCAGACTAAATGCACCAGGTGAATCTGTAAAGAGCTCACCCCGGGGCTGTGAAGGGCCAGTGCACCCGGGCAGTCTTATTGTCTCAGAAGACAAATGTGAGCCCTCCTGCAAACCCCTTTGTCCTGTCTTGTTTCTCAGGAGAAGAAAATCAGGTGACTGTATGGAATCATTATGCAACGCAGGGGACTGAAGGTCAGAGTCACATGAAGGGCTCCCGGCTCCCAGAATGCACAGGGTCATGGGAAACTGGGAAAAGGTACAAAAGCCTACACAAAAGAAATTATCTCAGGGCAGCGCTATGGGCCCCTTCACAGAGCCTAACTCACCTTTACTCTGTGAGTTAAAAAGAGCATCTTGGGAGGTCACAAATGAAGTACCACTGATCACCATGAAATATTCCAATGTTTTTATTGTTATAAAATAGACATAAAAATATACCACATCCATAAGAAAGGATGACACAAATGTATAGCTAATGAGCAATAGAAAAGTAGGAGGTTACGGGCAAAAGAACAGATTGAGAGGAGAGAAGAAAGCAAACAAAAGAAACTAGATCAGTGCAAGCCAGGCGGGACGGTGCACACCTGTCATCCCAGCACCTGGGAGGCAGAGACAGGAAGACGACAAGCTCAAGGCCAGCCTCAGCACGTTGGCAAGGCCAGGCCAATTCCAATATCCTGTATGGGGAAGGGGCAGCGGGAGGGAACCCAGGGAGAGCCCACCAGGTGCTGCGGGCAGGAATGTCAATATCATCAAGAACTGGGCTCTATGAGAGAGAGAGAGAGAGAGAGAGAGAGAGAGAGAGAATATGAGAGAGAGAAGGGGAGAAACTATACCACTGTAAAGGAAGAACAGAAAGATAATCTAGATTAAATGAAAATAATTTCAAAAAAGAGGAAAGGGGTAAAATACCAGATAGGGATAATACCAAATATGGTCCATAGAGAGGAAGATGTGGAAGGAAAATGGGGCTTCTCTGGGCTGGCAGAGGGAAGGGAGTCTGCACCCTGCTGGGTTTTCCCTATCCAAAGGATAACTGACAGGAGAATACTCCAGGGTGTCTGTGTGTTTGTAAGACTGTGAGTTAAAGGAGACTTGAGGGTCGACGTAGAGTATAATCGTTGGCTAGCCATTTTCCTTATGAAAGACTCCGAAAGAGAGACACTTAAACGTGGTTTTGATGATGAACAGAGTTTGGGGTGTGCGGCCCAGAAAGGGACAGGGAGCTGCCAGGGGTGAGGGACGAGAGGGCAGGGCTGCGGGCCACCACGCAGAAGTGAAGGGACCTGTGCCCTGTGTGGAGGGCAGGAGGCAAGCCAGCGAGGCTTGGAGAAGGGGCCGGGCGGGGCTTCCACCCCACCCTCCAGGAAATGGTGAAGCTGCCCCTTCAACAGCTGGCTCACAGAGGCCACGCCCCGGAGGGCTGGCTGGACCCTCCCACCTGGGATCTTCCATCACAGCAAGGTCAGGGTCAGCCGGTGACTGAGGATGAAAACACATCCATGCCTGCTCAGGACGGGCAAGCCATGCCTGGGTTACTTGGACATGGAAGCTGAGCAATGATCTTTCCTCTCTGGAAATACAAATTCTGGGGCTAATGAGTGAGTGGGAAACTAATGGGCACCTCTGGCACCCCCCACGGAGCAGACAATGAAAACAGAGGATATTTAGTTACTCAGCCCCAAACACTGTACAAATAAAATAATGTATCTGGAAAAGCTACATTAGAAAAAAACAGAAGGAATGATTAAAGAGCGGGTAGAAGGGTAAAAGTTTGGTGGCGACTCAGGACAGAACAGGTTAATAGTGGGAGGAGTTAGCCACCCTGCAAAAACTTGTATTACCGCTTTTCCCCATGAAACAGTATAAATACGCAGGAGGCAATGGTAAGGAAGGAAAACTAGAAGAGTTAAGTGGGACCGCTGACTAGGTCAAACTTACATGACGACCCTCTGGAGTGCATAGAATTTAGCAGGCTCTCAGCAGGAAGCTTCACTATGGAGTACAAAAGGACTTCAAAGGTCACCAGAAAGCAATGATCAACTTTCTATCTTTTTTTTTTTTTTTTTTTTTTTTTTTTTTTTTTAGTACTAGGGATAGAACTCAGGGGCATTCCGCCTTTGAGCTATACCTCCAGCCTTATTTTTTTATTCTTTATTTTGAAACCGTGTCTCACTGAGTTGCAGAGGGCCTCACTAAGTAGCTGAAGCTGTCCGCAAACTGTGATCCTCCTGTCTCAGCCTTCCAAATGCTGGGATTACAAGTGTGCGCCACCACGCTCCGCAGGGATGATCAACTTTAGAGGAGCTAGATATTTCCAGTGTGATTTAAGCATTACACAAGCCTGCTGTGAGGCGAGGCTAGTGCTGGGGCCTGTGAGGCCGGGATTGGAACCCGCAGTGCAGCATGCACAGGGAAATGTCACAAAAAAATAAAAAATCAGATGTTTTGCCTAATATGCAAAAACTAGGGGGAAATGGGCAATATAGAGGAACTCAAGTTGAAGAAGGGGCTCTATAGAGGAGCAATTCTGACCTATCAGAAGGGATGGGGGAGGAGAGGGAAACTCTTTAAAGCACATGATATACTTAAATATATCAGTCAATCAATAAATCAAGCATGGGATTGAGGGAAGGGGAGGGATTGGTTTGGGGATGGGATAAGGGCTAATTGGGTGATGTATGCCTATATATCCTCACAAGTCTTGTACTCCATTGAGATGTTTGACTACAATGCACCAATAAAAATATATTTTAAAAAAGCCTTACAGACTTCAAGGAAGATGGCGACTGAGAAAAGCAGCGTTTACAAGTCCCGCTAACAAATGATCTCTATTGCCACAAAATCAGCACTTTTCATAGCCATAAAACACCATCAGCAGAGAAATAAAAACTGCAAATACAAGGGACAGAGATAAAGAAGGCTAGAAGAACAACCAGAGACCAGAAAAGAAACCAACCCACCTTGTGGCGGCGGAGCCGCAACGGCGCCATCTTACCTCGCAGCACCAGACTCCAGAGAAGAAAGGGACTCAGACTGGAGCTCAAAACCAGAAAAGAAATACACCAGCCTCACGGCCGAGGGCGCAGCAGCAGCGCCATATTACCAGCAGCAGCAGTGAGTTCACCGCACCCACGACAGCTCCAGATCAGCACACTCAACAACCCACCAGGCTCCAGAGAAGAAAAGTAAACAAGGAGCTGAAGTGAACAGCTGCAGATCATTCGGATGTAATTCAGCAGTTTTTTTCAGCACAAAGAACACCTAAAACTGACAGTGGCCTAGCTCATCATGCCCTCCAGGGACTCAGAACGGAGTTCAAAACCAGAAAAGAAATGCGCCACCCTCACGTGTGCCAAGGGCATGACAGCAGCGCCATATTGCCAGAGGCAGCGGTGAGTTCACCACACATACGACAGCTCCAGATAAGCGCACTCAATAACCATAAGTGAAATTGCGGCCCCTAAAGGAGAAATCCCAGTACTGTCTTCAAAACCAGCGCTAGAGAAAATACTCAAGGAGAAAAATCAACAAAACCAAAAGCTGGTTTCTTGAAATAATTAAAAAGGTAGATAAACCACTAGCCAACCTAACTAAAAAAAAAAGAGAATCAACCCAAATTATGAAGATAAGAGATGAAAAAGGAGCTACTGACAGTGTAGAAATCCAGAGGATTATCAGAAACTACTTTGAAAAACTATACTCCAACAAAATGGAAAATCTGGAGGAAACTGACAACTTCCTAGATAAATACAACCTTCCTAAACTGAGTCAAGAAGATATAGAACACTTAAACCAGCTAATAACAAAGAGATTGAAACAGCAATAAAGAGCTTACCATCAAAGAAAAGCCCAGGACCAAATGGTTTCCCAGTGAATTCTATAAAACTAGAAGAGCTAACCCCAATACTCCTCAAATATTTCGTGAAATAGAAAAAACCAGGACTCTCCCAAATACATTCTATGAAGCCAACATTATACTAATACCCAAAACGAATAAAGACATTCAAGGAAGGAAAACTATAGACCTATATCTCTGATGAACTTGGATGCAAAACTATTAAACAAAATACTAGCAACACGCATTCAAAACCACATCAAGAAAATCATACACCATGACCAGGTAGGGTTCATCCCAGGGGTGCAAGGCTGGTTCAACATATGAAAATCAATCCATGTAATTCATCATATAAACAGAATCAAAGACAAAAACCACATGATCATTTTGATAGATGCTGAAAAAGCATTTGATAAAATCCAACATCCATTTATGATTTAAAAAAAAACACTGCAGAGAATTGGAATAGAAGGAACATATCTCAATATCATAAAAGCAATCTACAACAAGCCGAACGCCAACATCATATTAAATGGAGAAAAACTTCAAAAATTCCCCCTAAAAACAGGAATGAGACAAGAATGTCCATTATCACCACTTCTCTTCAATATAGTACTAGAGACTCTAGCCAGAGCAATAAGGCAAGAAAAGGAATTCAAAGGATTACAAATAGGAAAAGAAGAATTTAAACTTTCACTATTTGCAGATGACATGATACTGTATTTAGAAAACCCAACAAAGTCAACCAAAAAACTTATAGAACTAATCAACAAATTCAGCAAAGTATCTGGATACAAAGTCAATCTTAAGAAATCAGAAGCTTTCCTGTACACCAACCATATATCCACTGAAAAACAAATTCAGAAAACACTTCCACTCAGGATCTCCCACAAAAAATAAAATACTTAGGAATAAACTTAACCAAGGAGGTAAAATATCTCTACAAAGAAAATTATAAAACATTGAAAAAAGAAATCAAAGAAGATCTTAGAAGATGGAAAGATCTTCCATGTTCATGGATTGGCAGAATAAATATCATTAAAATGGCCATCCTTCCAAAACTGATCTACAGATTCAACGCAATGCCCATTAAACTACCAAGATCATTCCTCACAGACATAGAAAAATCAGCCCTTAAATTTATTTGGAATAACAAAAAGCCAATAATAGCCAAAGTAGTTCTCAGCAACAAAATCCATGCAGAAGGAATCGCAATACCTGACTTTAAACTATACTACAAAGCCATTGTAATAAAAAAAAAACAGCATGGTACTGGCACAAAAACAGATACATAGACCAATGGAGCAGAATAGAAGACCCAGAAACAAGTCCAAACACTTTCAGCCAACTAATTTTTGACAAAGGGACCAAAAACATACACTGGAAAAAAGATAGCCTGTTCAACAAATGGTGTTGGCAAAACTGGTTAAACATATGCAGAAAATTGGAAATTAATCCCACTTTCTCACCCTGCACAAGAGGCAATTCAAGATGAATCAAAGACTTGGAAATCAAACCAGAGACCTTGAAGCTCCTAGAAGAGGGAATAGATCCAACCCTGCAACACATCAGCACAGATAAACACTTCCTCAACAAGACCCCAAAGGCACAACAAATTAAAAGGAGAATCAATACGTGGGATTGCATGAAAATGAAGAGCTTCTGTTCAGCAAAGGAAACTGTCAAGAACCTCAATCGAGAGCCAACGGAATGGGAGAGGATTTTTGCCACCTACACCTCCAATAGAGGAATAATATCTAGAATATACAGAGAACTCAAAAAACTCAACACTAAAAAAGCAAATCATCCAATAACAAAATGGGCAAGCAAACTAAAAAGACATTTTACAAAAGAAGAAATTCAAATAGCCAATAAATGCATGAAGAAATGTTCAGCATCATTGGCAATCAGAGAGATGCAAATCAAAACTACCCTGAGATTTCACCTAACTCCAACTAGAATGGCCATCATTCAAAACACAAACAACAACAGATGCTGGCGAGGATGTAGAAAAGTGGGAACTCTAAAACATTGTTGGTGGGATTGCAAATTAGTGCAACCACTTTGGAAAACAGTATGGAGAATCCTCAGAAGAATGGGAACAAATCTACCATTTGATCCAGCAATACCACTTCTGGGTATCTACCCAAAAGAAAAGAAATCAAACTACCAAACTAATACATGTGTATCTATGTTCGTAGCTGTACAATTCACCATTGCCAAACTATGGAACCAGCCAAGATGTCCATCAATAGATAAATGGATTACAAAACTGTGGGATATGTACACAATGGAATTTTACTCAGCCATTAAAAAAAACAATTACATCATTTTCAGGGAAATGGATGGAACTGGAGGACATTATGCTAAGTGAGATTAGTCAGTCACAAAAAATAAGAAATCAGATGCTTTCCCTAATATGTGAAAGCTAAGGAGAAATGGGTCATAGGAGGAACTCTAGAAGAAAAAGGAAATCGTATAGGGGAGCAAACAAGACAACCTAAATGAGGGGATGGGAGGGGGAAAGAAGGAAATTCTCAAAAACACACAATGTACTTAAACATATCGAAGTCAACCACTAAGCCAAGCAAGGGAGGGAGGGACAGGGAGGGAATGGGGTGGGAATTGGGTAGGGGTTAAATAGGTGATGTGTACATGTATGTCCACACAAGTTTTTTACCCCAATATGATGTAAACTTGTAAACTTAACTAATTAATTTGAAAGTGTTTCAGTCCGTTGACGGCAACCAACTTTGTCTCCCAAAGACACAAAAGGGACATCTCTGCTGTGTTGCAAGGAAATATTAAAACACTCTTGGCCATGGGCTGAGTGTGTGGGACCCATGAGAGCATTTAGGATGGAAGACAGAAGACTCCTGCAGGGCCCTTGCTTTCTTCTTCAATCCCCCGCAGGAGGGATTGAAGCACAGGCCTGCGCTAGAACTTTCCTCTCTCCTTCACATGCACATTTGATGCTCCAGCACCAACTTGTCTGTCAAATGAATGCCACAGCTACCCTCAAAATAGCCTTTTGGAGACTTCTGGGAAGATGGCGACCGAGAAAAGCGGGGCTTAAGAGCCCCGCTAACAACCAATCTCTATTACCACAAAATAAGCGCCTTTCATAGCCAGAAAACATCATCACCAGAGAAACAAAAAAATCACCAGCCCCAGAAAGGAGGGGGTCTCATAACAGAGCTCAGAGCCACAGAGGAGATATGCCAGCCTCACGGCCGAGGACGCGGCAGCAGCGCCTTACTGCCGGCAGCAGCAGCAAGCTCACCGGACAGCTATGGCTACAGACCAACGCACTCAACAGCCCACCAGGCTCCAGAGAGGAGCGGTGGACAGTGATCCGAGGTGAGCCACTGCGGAAGAGCCCGGACAGCAAGCCGAGGTGAGCGGCTGCGGAAGAGCCCGGCGGGATTCGGCAGATTTTTTGGCGCAGGGAGTATCTAAAGCTCCCAGTGGCTGGGCTCAGCACACGCTGCAGGGACTCAGAGCGGAGCTCAAAAACAGAGAAGAAATACGCCAGTCTCATGTCTGAGGGCGTGGCAGTGGCGCCATATTGCCACCGGTGGCAGTGGCAGCAGCAGCAAATTCACCGAGTCCACTACAGCTCCATCTGCGTACTCAACAACAGTGAGTCAAATTGCAGGCCCCAGAGGAGAAATCCCAGTACTGCACTCCCAGGGACTTGACCCAGTGGGGGAGTAGCGGTGGCAGAGATATCACACCATAGGAGAACGCGCAACCTGGCACCGCCCCCCCATAGTCTAAAGCAGTCTCTACTGACTCCCTGGGTCTGAGACTTTGCGATACAACCCAGTAAAGGAGTAGTGGTGACTGAGATACCACAGACTCGAGATCCAGAACACCTTAAGTGAAGTCGTAGTGACCCAAGGGAAGAACCCAGAGAAGGCACAAACTCCCGAAATCATGGGAAAGAAGAATAACAATGGAGCAATGAATGCCCACAATCCCACAACATCAGAACCTGATAAAACAGAAATTCAGAGATTTCTAGAAGATCAAATCAGGAAAATAACTGTAGAAATAATAGAGGTGTTTCGAAAAGAATTCAGAGAGAGCCAAAAAGAGATAAAGGATGCAATTAATGAAGTAAAGGCCTCAATTCAAAGTACAAACAACCAATTAGACCACATGGAGAATAGAATCTCGCTCTTAGAAGATGAGCAATCCAAAAATGAACACATAGTTTCTAATCTAGAAAAAAATATCCGACAGCAGGAATCTGACATTGAAGAAATATGGGCCCATTTTAAGAGAGCTAACCTAAGAATAATTGGAGTAGAGGAGGGAAAAGAAAGTGAAACCAAAGGGATCAACAATCTCTTCAAGGAAGTAATAGCAGAAAATTTCCAAACATAGAGCAAGAGGTCAATACACAGGTCCAGGAAACTTATAGAACTCCCTTTAGACAGGATCAGAGAAGAGGATCCCCACGCCACATAATTGTCAAAATGACCAATGTGGAAGCCAAGCAGAGAATCTTAAAGGCAACAAAAACAAAGGGCCAAGTGACATTCAGAGGCAAACCAATTAGAATCGCTCCAGACTTCCCAAACCATGTCATGAGAGCCAGAAGGGCTTGGAGTAACATATTCCAAACTCTGAAAGAAAACAACTTCCAGCCAAAAATTTCCTACCCAGCAAAACTTTCTATCAAATTAGATGGAGAAATAAGAAGCTTCCATGACAGAAACTGAAGGAATTTTTGTCTTCAAAACCAGCGCTAGCGAAAATACTCAAAGAGATTAACTACAAAGAAGAAATAGGTAACACACACCAAAACCAGAGAAACAAGATTTTCCATCCAACAGACAATAAGATTAGTTATCTGTGGAGATTCAGTATTTATGTTAGTCTTATACCTATTTCTAAATTGTATTGTTTGCTTTTATTGTTAATTTTTAGGATTTCTAGTTGGAATATTAATATGCCTTCAGATATAGCATTTGGAAATATTTTATCCCATTCTATCAGTAACTTTTAACTCTGTTTACATTGTCTTTGGATATACAATATTTTATTTTTTAAGGAGTTTGTATACCCTTTTGTTGCCTGTGCCATTGAAATCATATCCAAGAAATCACTGCCAATTTCAGTGTTGTGAGGTTTTATGACCCAGATTTTCTTCTCAAAGTTTATAGTCTTAAGATTTATATTTAGGTCTTTTATCTATTTTGAGTTAATATTTGTATATGGGATTAGGTAAGGGTCCAATTTTATTCTTTTTCATGTAATTATTATTTTTCAACAATATTTAGTTAAAATATTATTATTTTCTCCACCAAATGTTCATGGAAACCTTGTCAAAAATAACTTGACAATATATGGAAGAATGTATCTCTAGGCTTTTATTTAACTCCAATGGTTTATATATCTGCCTTTAGAACAGTACTACACTGTTTCAATTATTGTAGCTTTATATGGTTTGAAATTAGAAAATATATATCTTCTAGCTTTGTTCTTTTTCGAGATCGTTTTGGGTATCTAGAGTCCATATTCCACATTAGGATAGATTTTTTCCTGAAAAATAAATATTTAAATATATGATAGTTTCACCTAAAAAAATATTCTCTGGTAAGAAAGAAAGCAAAAAGAAATATTAAAATGTTATCTTTAAGTTATCAAAAGCTTGGTATCAGACAAATGAAACTGTTATGTGAGATTATCATTTTTAATTTTGGATAAATTGCTATAATACTAGATGTCAACCACTAAGCCAAGCATGGGAAGGAGGGATGGGGAGAGAATGGGGTGGGGATCGGGTGGGGGCTGACTGGGCGATGTGTGCATGTATGTCTACAAAAGTTTTTTTGTATCCCATTATGATGTATGAATACAGTGCACCAATAAAATTTTTTTTTAAAAATAGCCTTTTGGAGCCAGGAGTGGAGACACACTCCGATAATCCTACTACTCTGGAAGCTGAGACTGGAGGATCGCAATTCAAAGCCAGCATCAGCAACTTAGCAAGACCCTCTGCGACCTAAATGCCCCTGGGTTAATCCCCAGTACAGGAGAAGAAAAAGATAAAGGAAAAAAGAATATATATTCTTTAGTTCTTCGTTAAATACATATTCATGTCTCAAGAACCTAAGTTATGCAAGTAAATTATTTTAATAATTTCCTGTTTAATAAAAAAAAGTATTAAACACATATATCAGTGCAGTAGGTACAAGGCTTCTGAAGCAATTTCTTTAAGACAAAAAGAAGCTGGTAGTGTGTAGGTGCAACCAACTTATCGCTGCTGGGAAGCTGGCTCATCCCCACAGCAGGAGCTGGTGGCAGGACCACAGGCCATCCCTAAAAAGCTTAACCGTAAAAGACAGTGTCTCTCTTTTGAAGCCAGGTAAAATACTTTCAAAGCTCCAGTTAGGAAATTTAAAAGTTATCAGGAAGGCCAGGCGTAGTGGCCCACACTTGTAATCCCAGCATTTGGGAGGCTGAGACTAGAGGATCGCAGTTCATGGACAGCCTCAGCTACTTAGCGAGGCCTCTCACAACTCAGTAAGACCCTGTTTCAAAAATAAAAAGACTTAAAAATAGGACCGGAGCCGGGCGTGTTGGCGCACGCTTGTAATCCCCACACTTGGAAAGTGGAGACAGGAGGATAGTGCTGGTTTGAAGGCAGCTGCACTGGCCTAAGAGACCCTGTTTCCAAATAAAAATATAAAAATAGGTCTGGGAGTGTAGCCCGGAAGTAGAAGGGCTTGCAGGAACCCCAGTACCACACACAAAAAAAATAAGACCGGGGGTGTATCTCAGAGGTAGAATGTTCTTGGGTTCCATCCCCAGTACTGCAAAATAATAATGATGATAATAATAATAATAATAATAATAATAATAACAACAACAATAACAATAATTATTATTATTATCAGGTCACTGATTTTAAATGAAAAAAAAGTTTAATAAAAATAAATGACATTACTCAAAATTATTGCCTCCCCATGATATCCTAAAGTAGAATTGGGGAGAAATAATTCCTTAATTTAACTATTAGTATGTGAAATGAAATTTAAAAAATTCTTAAGGAATAATACATTTAAAATGATTCCTCTAAGAAATAATACATTTCAACCAGAGATCGATCATATTTCCATTAAAATTTTTGTTAGCAAAACAAGCTGAAGTGGCCTATGAATTCACAAAACTTCTTCATCTCAAAAGAATAAATTTACATTAATACTGGGGAAAAAAAAAACTCTCTATTAATCACCACCGGTGCCCCCAGTGCTAGCCTGAGCTTACGGTAACATTACAATAAAAAGTGGCTTAAAATGTCAGCTAAGGCTTCAAACGGGAGTGTCCCGACAACACCAATGACGTTTTCACATCCTCTATCTGTGCATTATCATCTCGCATCAGCATGAAGGTCCGTCCGTGTGACAGGGACACGTTTGCACACAGCACCTGGGGGCCTCCCCTCGCCCGCTTCCTCCCTCCCCATACATGATATTGAGATTGGCTTTGATGATTTCGTATACGAGCATACTATCAATTAAAGTGTTTCCCTCGTCAATTCTGCACACACGCCTCGATCCCGCAGACCCCCTTCATGGCTCCGTTATCTGAAGTCCCTCCTGCGTCCTGATGACTCACCAGCTCCACATATGGGAGAAGACACAGGAGCCTTCACTTTCTGTGACTGATCTCATTAGCACACTGTTGTCCAGATCCACCCATGTACCTGCAGATAACATCATTTTGTTCTTCTCTATGGGTCAGTAGACCTCCATTGTGTGTAATCCTATAATTTCATAATCTTTTCATCCATTAGTGGACACCTAGGCTGGCTCCAAGGCTCAGCTACTGTGACTCGTGCTGCCGCGAACACGGACATTCATGCATCGCTATGATGTTCTGGCTTCGATTCCTTTGGAGAGACGCCCAGGAGTGAATGCTAATTACATTTTAAACAATAATGTCGCTTCCTTTATTTTCTTAAAATATGAGCTCTATGTCACAAGAGCAGTTAAATTCGCTGAAGAGAAAAATTTTAAAGACCAACATAAAAATAAAGGTATCAAAATACATAAGCTATCTTCTTTTACTTAGTTACAATAGACGCAGAAGTAAATAATAGTTCCTTAAAATGTATTGGGAAGTAAAATTCAGATTTGGATCCTGACTATACTTTATTACATAATTTTCAAATCTTTCCTATCTGATACCTTGATGGTGGAACCCCAGGCAGAAGTTCCACCCCTTTTCCAGCCATGACCTCCCCGCAAACGGACTTCCCTTTATGTTCCCTCGGCTCAGTAAAATCCTCACTCCTCCCAGGGGGATTTCTGGATTGAGAGGGGCGTGTCTTGCCAGAGAAGGGCCAGTCACATATAAAAAGCATTAAAAACTATATAAACCTGGGTATTTTCTTTTATCCCTGATTGTCATTATGATATTCGCAGTAAACGTGTATCTTGGAGAATAATTCTCAATGAATATATATTTTCCATTTATTCACCAAAATATTTAATATATCTTGGGAAAAAATAGAGAAAGCACCCTAGAATGATCCCTAACATTTCCTTTTTTGGTGGTCCTGGGGGTGGAACCCAGGGGCTTCTGCCTCTGGGCTACACGCCCAGACCTATTTTATACTTTATTTGGAAACAGGGTCTCACTAAGTAGCTGAGAGCCTCACTCAGTAGCTGAGGCTGGCTTCGAACCTGCGCGATCCTCCTGTCTCAGCCTCCCAAGTGTGGGGATTGCAAGCGTGCGCCACCACGCCCGGCCAATGAGCCCTAACATTTCTAATATATATGTTCACATCCCTTGTCCCAACTTACTCTCCCAACACCTCCTGACAGACAGGTGCCATCATCCCACCCCATCCACCAAAGGAGGACCTCAGGAGAACATGGCTGGACAGGAGAAGGTATTAATAGCTGGAACCAGAAGTTGGGTGGGCATCCTTCCCTGGGATACGTGGATTCTTGACACTTGAACTTGTGTCTATGCACTGAGGCTGCACAATGGAATAAGCATTATCATAAATTTCCTGATGTAGCATTAAAGAACTAGAGCCACGCACGATGGCACACACATGGGATTCCAGTCCTTGGGAGGCTGAGACAGGAGGATTGCAGGTTTGAGACCAGCCTCGGCAACTTAAGCAAGAGCGTTAACAACTTAGCAAGACTGTTTCAAAATGTTTTTAGAAAAAAAATTTTTTTTAAGGGATGGAGGTATAGCTTAGAGAGAGAATACTCCTGGGTTCAACCCCACTGGAAATTTTATGTTAGAGACCAATTTTGATTATAGGTGAAACCATACCTAATATGGAGGGAATGGTATTGAGGTCTAGAATTCATATTATCTGGGCAAAATTCCCTATCGCCTGTGTCCAGACAGCAAGCCAAGGCTGAACTGAGTCAGATGTAGCATTGAGGAGACGCCGTAACTCACCAATGAAGTGATTGCGCCCCAGGACAAGCATCTCCTCCAAGAGGACCAGGCCCCCCGGAGCCTGCAGGGGGGTCACGCTGCGCCCGTCTATGAGGGAGCACTGTTGAAATCCAGTGGCCGTGACCTGCCAAAGCAGTATCAGCGAAGCAGTGGCGTCCTGCCGGATCCTGAGAACAGGAAGGGTGGACATGGAAAACTCTGTTCAGAAAAATTCACGACCCATCAAGTTGAAAAGAAAAAGAAAAGCTGGGCAAGGTGGAGTACCTCAGCAATACCAGCACTTGGGAGGCTGAGACAGGAGGACAGCAGGTTTGAGGCCAGCCTCAGCTACTTCGTGAGGCCCTTAGCAACCCAGAGACCCTGTTTCAAAATGAAAAATTAAAAGGGCTGGAGTATAGCTCAGAGATAGGGCACCCCTGGATTCAATCCTCAGAAGGAAGGAAGGAAGAAAGAAAAGAAAATGAAAATAAAGAGGTATATTCACAAACACATCAGGAAACTAGGAGAATGATTATATAAACAAGGGTTCACTTCAGGCACTCTTAGGTTTTCCCACATTTATCAAAAACCCCTACCTCCCACCTATTTTTCATTTGTTTGTTTTTGTTTTGTTTTGTTAGCATTACTGGGGGTGGAACCCAGGGTCATTCTACCTCCGAGCTACACCCCCATGCCTATTTTTTATTCTTTATTTTGAAACCGGGTCTCACTGAGTTGCAGAGGGCCTCACTAAGTAGCTGAGGCTGTCCCCGAACCGCCATCCTCCTGTCTCAGCCTCCCGAATGCTGAGATTACAAGCGTGCGCCACCACGCCCGGCTCTACCTCCCACCTGTTTAAAATAAACCACAAACTAAGCAGTGCCTCAGCTTTGGTGCCAATTCATTTTAATGAAAGATACAAGAGAACACTAAGTTCTTTTTTAGACAAATCCTTCTATATCACACAATATATAAAGAGTCGTCTTACATCTATTACAAGCGTATACTGCCACCCAATACAACCACTTGAGCTATTCTGCCAAAATAAGCAAAGCGTGTCTCCCCTCCATCTTCGAGCCTCCCCTGGCTTCTGCGGGTTTTCTGCTGGCTTCTGGACCAGGAGGCTAATAGAGCCCCAGATTCCTCAGCCTCTGCTCCTGCACCCCCACCCCAGCCACCTAATGCTCCAGCAATTAGGAGCCGTGGTCTCTTCCTAAGCCAGCGCTCCCCCAGCCCCAAGCTTTGCCCCCCCTCTCTGCCTGGGAGACGCATCCCCAGCCCCCACAGGACTCCTCCCCAAAGAGCCTTGGCCACCAGCCGCCCACTGTCCCCAGCCCCAGGGACTGGCTTCCCCCCTGGGCCAAAGATCCCAAAGCCAGAGCTCTCGGCTTGCAGCAGGGGCTCAATAAAAGTTTGAGGAACAACTGAATTCATGAATAAACGAAAGCATATGGAGCTAGGAACCCCCACACTCGATTTTGGGGTGTTCTGTGGATCTTTGGGCTTTGCCTTCTTGTTCAGCCTGGGTCAAATGCTGCCTTCCTGCCCGGGTCAGCAGCCTCGGGGTCTCAGGGAATGCCAGGTTGGGTGGGGGAGTTTTTAAAGGGATAGGAGACCAGAACGATTCAGAAAGGATCTGAAGGTAAAGAACCCAGATCTGCGCAGAAAGGGCTGAGAGACGGCTTCATAAAAGTACATTAGTAAGTCGGTTAGTAAAGTAGAGCTCATCTGCACTTCCCCAGAGCCTCCCTCAACCACCCTGCCCTCAGGGAGCCAGCTCCTATTGGCTGAAACAGTTAGGACAGAGGTCCCCCTGCTGGTAGAGCTCGGGGTGGCCTCAGACCCTCCCCTCCGGTGAGGACGCCCCTGGTCCTGGTTCACCACCCATCTGGCTCTCTGCCTGCCCGAGGAACTTCAGGGTCTGAGCAGGGGGCGCAGGGGCAGTGTAACAAAGTCCCCTTCCACACACTCTCAGAGACCCACTGTTTGGAAAACAAGGTGATCAGATATGGCCAGCAGACAAGGAAGAGGTCTACTGTGCCCACCAGCTCCTTGAAAGGGAGCCAATGCATGGAAACCCTTAGGCAGGGCCACATGTCCCCAAGCTTCCAGAATCCCCAAGGACTAGACAGCAAGTGCCCTGAGATGGTACAGGGGCCCTGGAGAGGGGGCAGCTAATAGCAACTAAACACAGGCAGCGGCGGGGGGGGGGGCACCCATGGGACAGGCCCTGCTGGCTTCCCCTGCTCCCCACTGGGCGGCACGGGAAGGGGGCTGCTGACCCCTCTGAGCCCAGGAAAGACCGGCTCACAGCAGGTGTCACTTAGCCAAGGCCCCTACCCTTCCCCTGGGGACAATGGGCAGTCTGTAAATTCACGAAAAACACAAAACACTCTTCTCAGATGCTTGCTTTGAAGGGGAAAATTAGAAAACGTGGATTTAAACTTTTCTGAACTGCACTTTTCTGGCAGATCGCGTGGACCCTGGGAGAAAGTAGTTTGCAACTGATGGCACTTGGCTCGGGCGACACTCAGGTAGTGACCTAAAGGCAGCTGTCCCAAGAGTTCCAACCGCCCCTATGGGGTTTTCGGCCACTTTTCCCTATTCCCTTCTGGCAGATCGTGTGGACTCTGGAAGAAAGCAGCCTGCAACTGAAGACAATTCGGCTTGGGCTACTCTCAAGTATTGTCCTGAAGACAGCTGCCGGACCCAGAGTTCCAGCCCCTTTGGGGTGTTCAGCCACCCTTCCCCATTCCCTGCTGCTTCCAATAAACCTTTTACTCCCCTTCCTGAGGTCTGCGGGTGTCATTCTTCGCTCACCGTAGACAAGAACCCTGTAAGAAAATGCCAAGTTTCTTCTTAAGAAGCTCCATTTCATCTTTGATGAAACACCAGGTTTCTTCTCAGGAAACCCCCATTTCATCTTGGGGAGCTCAGAAGAAACCCCCGTTTCACCACCACACCCAGCTAGCTCCCTCTAGATCTCAAGTGGCACCGGCCAGGGCCACACATGGCGCCCTTTCACGATCTCACTGGACTGGCCGGTGACAGACCAGACCCACGGTTAGACACCAGCCAGTGTATGAGTGATACAGTACCACCCTTCACAGGTTGTTGGGGTGTTGTGTGCGTGTGTGTGTGCGTGTGTGTGTGTGTGTGTGTGTGTGTGTGTGTGTGTGTGTTGTTTTATGTTTTGCAGGGGAAGTGTTAGGAATCATATGTGCTGGCACAAGTATGAAGATTGTTAGGAATACCGTGCACTATGTCTTAGCAAACCATTGAACCTTTCAATGTTTCCAATAATCTGTTGGATTTTAACTCATGTGCTAATGTGTATTATCCCTAACAGGAAGTCATTTTGTGTTTTGTTTTTGTTTTTGTTTTCTGGCCCTGGGGACTGGGCCCAGGGCCTCATCCACACTAGGTAGACACTCTACTACTAAGCTCATCCCCACACCTCTATTTTTTCTCTTATTTTGAGACAGAGTTTCACTAAATTGCTCAGGCTGGCCTCAAACTTGCCCTCCTCCCACCTCAGCCTCCCGAAGAGCTGAGATTACAGGCTCGCACCACCGCACCTGGCAATCTTAACAGCTTTTAACTGAGAATTTTCTTACTTTACTGAGGTGTTCTGTGGCACTTCAAAGGACACCAGGCGGCCCCCCGCAGAGCTGTTAGAGCTGGCATTCCCACACGCAATGTCTGGAATCACCTGGAAAAAAAACAGAAGATGCATTATCGAGGTTGATCACGTACAAGATAATGTCGTAAAGCAAACTCTGCGAGCTGCACCTTCTGATGGCGAGGCTGCGGCCTGGCTAGGGAGGGGACAGGAGAAACCTTAGGAACTTCAAAGAAAGCTTTGCCCTTTGGTTTTATGAAATGCCCCTTTCCCAAGAGTAGTCTACAGATTTTCGGGATTTTTTTTAACTGATAAGTCAGATATTTCAGGAAGTGGCAGGACCTCACTGGCTGGTGGCTTTCCTTCTATTTAAAGGATAATTGCTTCTGTTTGGTGCCCAGCCTGACGGTAATGAGTAAATAAATACCCAAAGAATGAATGGGAGGATTCTTTAAGACTAGCTCAGGAAGGGCAAGCATAAGCCCCGGTGCCTAGGAGAGCCAGGCGCCTTCACTCCTGCGAGCACCAAAGGACCCTCTCTGTGCTGCTGGTGTTTATGGAGTCCTTGTGGGGCAGCTGCCCTTCTTTACCCCTGTGGGCATACAAAAGGAGCTCAGTTGGCGTGGGAGGCTGTGCTCGGCCCAACACACACTGCATGCTCTTAATCTGTGTCCTGCGAGGTGCTTCTGGCCCATTAATTCCTCTGCCACAATCGCTGTCTTCAACCATGATGATGAAAATGAGGGGGTTGAAGAGATTCGGCATAGCAGAATTAACTGAGAACAACACAGAAATCCTCAGCAATTCCACCCAGAACCCAGCGCTTAAAACTTGTTTGCCAGCACATCCTAGGGTTAAATGCTATGGCTGAAACCCAGGCTGATGCTCACATCTGACTCATTAAATTTGTGCAACAGGTGATTGTTAGATAAATTTCAGTCCTCTAAGGCACCAAAGAGCTTTATGATTTCACAGCATAGTTAACTTCATGAAAAGGGGAAGCCCAAACACATTCTCGTGTTTTTCACTGATACGTTTAACCTGTTTCTCAGAGAGCCCAGGAAACAGGAACTGGGATACAAGATGAGACATTTCTTTTTCACCTTTTCCAACTGTAGGAGAGCATAAATAGATTGAAATGGCTGGTTGGAAAGAAATTGTCTTCAAAGGGCATTTCCTTGATAAACTTGGAGCCAAATCTAGTTTGCTTTCCAGAAGTAAGTCACCCAGCAAAGAGAGATTCAAACCATAACTTCAAAGCACTTACTAAAGTCTGAAATCAGAACAAGCTTCACAGCTTTCAGCAGATAAACACACTCCCCCATGGTGGGAATGAGGCCTTTGTCAACTGAGTGGGGCTTAAATAAATGGGTCAGCTGGTAAGTACGCTGGAAAATAAACAAAGGAATGCCACCCACCTCTGTTACAACAGTAAGGGAGATTTCCAACCACAAACTACACAAGGATCTATTTATTTAAGCTGTGAAACTTGTAATAATAGGCCTCTACAGGTTTCTATGGATGTTGAATATATAAAGTATGAGACGTGAAAAAGAATTATATTCTAGTAATGTCACCTCAAGCTCTTAATGTAGGTGGGTTCCCTAAGTCTTCTAGCCAGCCCAGCTATATTTTGTGTCCACTTTTAGAGGTCCACTAAAATATCTTCAGTATGAAACTGGAAGGGGTGGAAGGCACAACAACCAAACGCCAAATGGGACATATTTTAACCAGTAGAATGTGCAAAAATAAATAAAACTTGGAAATTTCATTCTCAAATGAATTCTCAAAGTATTGTAAAAACTAACGATAGCATCTTTTTCCTAAATCCTAGGGAAGTACTCTTAGGTACCAAAAGGACAGAAGCTAACCAAGAACGCAGTAACCGAAAAACAGTCAGACACAGTACTCGGCCCAAGCGTTCCTCCACTGGCTGGAATGCTTGCGTTCCAAAAATTCACATATTAAATTCTGATCCCCAATGTTATGGTTTTAAGAGGCTAGGAGGCAAGGCCTCTGGGGAATGATTAGGTCATAAGCAAAATGTAAGGAATAAACATTGGCTGCTTATCAACCACCTGAACAGGAAAAAACATACTCTAAAAGCAAAAATTAGCTCGACCATATGGGGTCTTGTGATATGCTCCCTTATATGTCTCTACATTGAGATATCTACCCCCAAATCTAAGATTATCTCAAAGAAATGTACATGAATAATTACAGAAAATAATTTCATTCATTTGGGGGGTTTCCTTGGCTCTTTTTATTCTCACGAAACTATCACACACATCAGTACAGAAGGCAATAAGGCTGAGCACCACAGCTTTGCTCAAACAGGTAACCTAAAGGCCTTCCATTTGTATTGTTCATGTTAGAACCACCGGGATGAATTTTAAATTTCTGGTTTCCCATGTAACAAGCATATTCCATCCAATGTTCTCACCTCCACCTGATCCCATCTCATTTCTACAACTTTCTGCCCCGTTTTCGGCTGCCAGGTCGGCAGTGTCACCGTCGCCTGTGAGTGGGGCAGGATTATGTCAGGCTCCTGGGTCGCGGGGACAGGCTGAAGCTGTCTGGGTGCCACAGACTCGGTCCAGCCGGAGGCCGGGAGACTGGAGAGCGCTTGTTCACAGTTGAGACCTTCGTAGCCCTCCTTGCAAAGGCAGAGGTAGCCATCGCTGCCGCTGCTGCTGCTGCAGTTGCCATGGTGACAAGGGTTGCTGGCACAGGGGTCTGCGACGAGCTAAAACGAGACCATAAATGGGTCAATTATTCCCTCGTAAGGAAAGCGGGGCCATCGCTGGGAAATTAGCTCCATCTCTCAGAGCCGGCGGTCTCATGGAAACGCTATTCCCGCGGAATGCGCATTAACTACCGAGCTTCCCAGGGTTAACCTTGCTGCTGATAACAGGCAGCCCACGAGGGAAAGTGAACCGGCCTGCCTGAACCCAAACACCCAAAACTGCGTGAGTTCAGGAACCTGTTATTGAGAAGAATTTTCTAAAACAAAAATAAAGCTGAGACTCATTAGGAAAGAACCAATGTTGACATTTTTTAGCTATCCATCAAGACAAATGATACTAAGAATTTTCTCTTTGCATCCTCAACTTTTGTAAGGTTGCCTCATGGGAAATAAACCCCCGGTTTCCCCGTCTTACAGATGGACTAACCCCTGCCTCCTAATTTCCTACCTGGCCAAGAGTCCCATTTTAAGATGATGCTACTGAATTAAAGGTTTCCAGAGTGATGGGGTGGTGTGACAACTGCCGAGTAGAAGAGGGTAGAGGAAGCTTAGGTAGAAATTTGTGACGTTTGTTTATCTCGTTATTCTGGAGGATGATTCCAGAGAACTGTGACCCCACTAGATATGTATGGAAGATAAAAATTTCATTCCACATCTTTGCGCTGTGCTGTGCTCCAAGGAGAGTGTGTATCTCCCGGTCCTTTCCTGCTGACCTCTGACGGACGTTCCTTGGTACTTGGTACTTGGTACTACAGAACAATAGGAAAAGTCACCTGTTCCTCCAGCAGTGCCACAGGGTTCAAGCATGTTCTCAGTGCTATCTAATTAGGATCTGTTTCTGCGATCAAAGAGAATTATACCTCTAGCTGCTGTAGCCCTGGTTTTTCAGCACTGACTGCAAAATAGAATTCAGTACAGACCGGACGACAGAGAAACGAGACCCACAATTCTCTTCTCGAAACAAGTTCGCACACATAAACACATGTGGGTAGAATGCTGCACGGTTGAACGGCTACTTGTTCTGCTCATTATCCTCATCAAACAATTTCCAACAAACCCCTTAAGGAAGAGTAAGGGGAGGGAGATGGAACCGAATGAAGCCCCAAAAATCCCACGTTAGTTTTACGCTACCACTTGGCAATTCCTTCACAGGATTTCAGACAGAGTGGCTGGGATAGTCTCTGAAGAGAATGGTTCAATTGTCAATAATTTAAAAGTCTTACAATCTACAGACTCAAACCCCAACTCCTTCCAAGATAGACATCTCCCCCACCCACACACACCTGGCCCCTCTCTGTGTTCCGAGGTCCTCCCCTGCCTTGGCCCTCCCTTCCCACTCGCACGCTCTCCTTCTTGTCCTCTTTCTGTCGCTGGACTATGCCAAGCTCATTCCCACCTCAGGGCCTTTGCACAGGTTGCCCCCCCTGCCAGGAATGCTTTTCTTTCAGATTTGGCATTGCTCTCTACCCCATCACTGAGTCTCTGACTCAAGTGTCCCCTCTTTGGAGAAGACTTCCCTTACTATGAAATCTAAAATAATCCCCTTTTTTCTGGCCCATGAAAATGTGAGCTGCGGGATTGGAGGGACTTTATTGCTGTTCTTCGCCGCTCCATCCTTGCCATGTTGAGCAGCACAGAATCCATGGGGTGGGGGTTGAGATGGCGCGCTGAGGGAAAGCGGCCGGCACCTGCCGGGGGTAGTGAGAGCTGCTGTTTAGTCACTACGCACTGGTTTCTCGGCTATTTTTAGGAGGCCTTGTGGAATGGGTGTTACCTCGAGAATTAGTTGACAGGGAGAAGAAAGAATTTAATTAGGCAGAATAAAAAAGGCCTAGTAGAGTGATGTTTCTGAAATCAAATTTTTAAACACCCGAGGTTGACCTAGCCACAAGTAATACACTTTAATACATGCATAAGAATGCCCAGATACATTCAGATTCCAAGGGTTCCATGCACAAATCAATTCCGGAAGCCCGTGTCTCCATCGCCCGGTGTCGAGAACAGCGTTGGCAAGGCCAGGCCACCACGCGGAAGCCCAGAGAGGCCCGGGGGCTCCTCAACAGAAGCACCAAGCATAGCATAAGCCAGCACCCACTGTCCAGAGAAATCCCTCAAAGCACAAGCACCACCGTCTACAAGAGAAAGGTCGCCAGGCCTGATGCCTGCTGTTCCCTGCAAATGACCACCAAAAGACCTCGGAGAATACTGCCACGTGGCCTCGTTCTCCTCGTGGAAGGACAGAGGGAGCGGATGGCCCAACAGAGCCGTGGTAAAGGACAAGACCACATCTTTTCACTAGTAACAGATGTTCCTATCACAAGCCGGCGCCATACATTTGGTATCAAATTATTATCATGCCAGCCAGCTGTGGTGGCCCATGCCTGTAATCCCAGTACTTGGGAGGCTGAGACAGGAAGAAGCTCGGCAATTTAGCAAGACCCTTTTTCAGAGTAAAATTGGTTTGGGGGTATAGCTAGGAGGTAGTACCCCCTGGGCTCAATCTCCAGTAGCACAGAAAATTAAAATTAAAATTAAAATTTTTTTATCATGCCAAAAAAATTCCTGTGGAGAAGGTGAAAGATAAGGGCTCTATTTACGTGGACAACAAGAAAGGAAGGACTCCTAGTAGGCCAGTTCCGATCACCTCCTGCTCCAGTGACGGCTACAGAGCTGCTGGGCCGCTCAGAAGGGGCTCCGGAACCAGCGTAACTGTGACAGGAGGACACCGCAGGACCCCAGAAACAGGAGGATACTGCAGGACCCCAGAAACAGGAGGACACTGCAGGACCCCAGAAACAGAAGGACACCGCAGGACCCCAGAAACAGGAGGACACCGCAGGACCCCAGAAACAGGAGAACACCGCAGGACCCCAGAAACAGAAGGACACCGCAGGACCCCAGAAACAGGAGGACACCGCAGGACCCCAGAAACAGGAGGACATCGCAGGACCCCAGAAACAGGAGGATACTGCAGGACCCCAGAAACAGAAGGACACTGCAGGACCCCAGAAACAGGAGGACATCGCAGGACCCCAGAAACAGGAGGACACTGCAGGACCCCAGAAACAGGAGGACATCGCAGGACCCCCAGAAACAGGAGGACACCACAGGACCCCCAGAAACAGGAGGATACTGCAGGACCCCAGAAACAGGAGGACATCGCAGGACCCCCAGAAACAGGAGGATACTGCAGGACCCCAGAAACAGGAGGACACCGCAGGACCCCCAGAAACAAGCAGCAAGGCACCCCCGCCCTGCAGTCACGGCCAAGCTGCAGACAGTCCCAAACACGTACTTAGCATGAACGCCACCTAGAGCCCAATGACCACAAATGGCACATCTACATCTTATTTAGCGACATGGACTTTTAAAAGTAAATAAAGTGGGAAGAAATGTAAATAAAATAAAATCATTAAATAAAATAAAATACCTGCCCCTGAAGTCCACCCCCTGAGCGTCTCACCTAACTCTCGACTCTGACAGCACCGGCCTGAGGGGGGCCGCTGTTGCGAGGGGCGAGTGCAACCAGAACTTGAAGTTTGGGGCTCTAATTTACCACTTTACTTATTGGTGTACTCTATTTGTGTACAGACTGTAGGTGGATATATAATTCAAAAGTTTGGTTTAATAGAGCGTCCTCCCCCCCAAAAAAAAACCTATTTAATACACACCTATTTACTATTTTCTCTCTTCCTCCACTAAAATGTACGTCTTGTGAGAGCAGATTTTTTTTTCATTCATTCTTTCTGTTCTGTTCTGTTGCGTTTGCCTGAGGGTCCCTGGCCCCAGTGCCTGGCCCGTGGAAGCTGATCAGCCGCCAGCACCGCGAGGTGTGCAGCTGTGAACCACAGCGCTGGGCTTCTCCAAAGCCGGGTCCAGGTCCTGAGGACCCGTCAAAGGCCAGGCTGCAGCACCCCTCTAGCGGGTCTTCAGGAAGATAGTGAAGGCAGAGAGCCCAGGGTGCAGCCTACCCGGGCGAGGGCAAGAGGGTGCGGGGCTGGTGCCTCTCAGCTCTGCAAACCCCAGAGACCTCCGCGGGGACAAAGCCAGACAGCAAGGGCAGGGCCACCCGCCTCACCAGGGACCAGGGACCGGCCCATAGAGACTTAAAGGGAGATGTGCTGAGGGCCACAGGCAACGTCCTGAGGGCTGCCGCTGGCCTACGGGATTAAGACTGTCGCTGAAGGCTGGGGGGACGCTCTGAATAAAGAAAAGAGGACAAAAGCTAAAATTAAAACCACCGATTGTGCAGATGTCTAAGATTCAAAGCAATGGCTGCTCTGACGGAGCACGCATGCGCGAACACGCAGCCGCGCAAAGGCCCCGCGGGGCTATTCCTGCTTTTAAGCAATCATTTCCTCTTAACATTTCATCTTCCTTGTTTGTGTGAGTTTGGTTTGGTTTTGTTTTTTCTCTAATAATGACAGATACCTGCCATTCTACTGTCTAATGCTTTAGACCAGTCCCGTTAAGAGATAGTTTTCATTCAAATACAAACATAAGATGCAATAATTAAAATCCTGGCATCATAAGCACTTATCACAAGCCCTGCTTCTCTGTACACCATTTATGGAGATCCTTTTAAGTTTGCGTTTATACTTTATCTCATAGGGAAGGACTGTGGTAGCTAGCGGTCACGACCACTCTGAAGCCCCATTAAGTTTAAACTACAGGCAAATAATAAGCAAACTGCCGAAACGCACGAGGCTAAAGATCATAATTAATGACTTTGGGAATACTCTAAATTTAATAGGTGATATTTTACAGCTATGATTCCTGGTTTCTGATGAAGGGGGGGAATGATTACGCCTTTGTAATGCCAGCTATAATCGAGAGTAAAGAGAAAGCCACTGGGTGAATGGTTTTCAGCTTACAGGTAACCAGCAGGTCCATTTGTTAAATGCTGGACATTTGCCACACGCTCAGATTAATTTAACTACTTAAGCCAAATTCTTTCACATCATAGAACGCATCTAACATTGTTCCTTTCACAGTTATCTCAGCCTTTTCGCCACAGGACATGATTCATAGCACAGCCAAGAGCTTTTGCGCGGGCGCTGCTCACGCACGCTAAGGCAGGAGGGCAGACCCGAGCCCACTGCCCGCCAAGCCTGGCTGTGGTCCCCAGACGGCGGCAACATGGCCACGGCCTGTTTTTCTGCCTTGGACCGTCTGCTGTCCATGTTTCCAGCAATTCCCAATTCTGTAGCATGCAAACAGAAGGACGAAAGGTCAGACTTAACATGGACGTTTTAAAAGGCCCGTCTTACAGTCATTAGCGAGAATAAGTCAAAGCCGGTGGGGCTGCTTCAAAATGTGAGCTGCTGGACCTGCGGGGGCGCTGGGAGGCCCGGGGACTCTCTACAACGACCTCTCCAGGGCGCCCCTCCGCACTAGATTAGAGAATCTGTGAGGCTCTTTCCTACCCAGCCTGCACTTTTACAGAAAACTCAATACGGGTGGCTGGTCATTCACGTGGCATTTATTAAGCGCCTATGGTGTGCCGGGTGGGGCACCTACAAGGGGGATGGAGAAGATGTTATCTAAGACCCAAGACTGGGCCTGGGAGAGCGCAGCATCAAGGGAAGGGCCCCGTGCATTCACCTGCACTTTGCCTGAAAACCACATGCCCTGCTTGTAATAATAAGTGATTATAATTTATACACTTAATGATTTGTTTGATTGCATTAAAGCCCTCCTTTATATTTAACTAGATTGGTTTAAAAGTTCAAACGCTGAGAAGAGAGCTTGATCGGATCATTGCAGAGATGAGAGGTGAGCAGGGCGTCTCAGGCGTTTCTTTTAGAAAGGCGGTGGCCGCTGTCTACCCGGCCAATGCAGCAGCCCGGGTGCTTCCAGGGAGAGGAGGCGGCCTGGCCATTTGCTAATGGAGAGCGGACTTTCGGCAGCCCGACCCTCCTCAGCCCACCCCTCCAGATACAGGGCCCTCACGCTCTAGGGGAGGGGCTGGGCTGGACCGTCGCGAGGCCTCCCACAGGATTTAGGATTCTCTTGGCAGGTACTGGGCTTTCTTTGACACTGTGTCCCAAGGCCCAGAGCGGGCTGAGCAGACTAGAGTCGAGCCCGCCCTCACCCACACCAAGCTCAGTGGGCAAAGTCATCCCAGAGAACAGAAATGTGTAGAGGAGACCCAGCCCAAGGAAGCCAGGCGCAGGTGCACAAACACCACTGGGCACACTCCATGACTGCTACCATTTGCCTGTGACTCGCTTGCCAAGGTTTGGCACTGGGGCTGGACCTCAGTGTGGAGGTGCTGAGGGTTGGGACCTTTAAGAGGCAAGGCCTATTCGGATGTTTGTGGTTCACTGGAGGTGCTGCTCTGGGAAGTAGGGGACGCAGTTGTCATGGACCCCAGTTGCTGTCTGGTTTCCCTTCTCACCATGTGACTTCTGGCTCTCACGCATGTGACCAGTGATGTCATCTGCCATGATGGAATGCAGGCAAGGGAGCTGTCACCAGACGCTGAATGGATGGGGCCGCCCAACCTCCAAAACTGTGATCTGACAAACCTCTTTTCTTTGTAAAGCACCCAGTCTCTAGTATTTCATTACAGCAAGGGAAAATGGGCCAATACAGTGACGCAGCATCACACGGGTCACTGAGGGGACGTAGAGGACCCACAACACAGGAGTATAAAGTAAAATGGAAGAAACCAAAGGGAAATTTGTGTGCAGTGCTCGTAATAAAGAAAATGGGCTGTTATTTCAGTACTTTGTACAGCAGAATCAATAAAGGAACTTTAGTGCAGACTCTGATATGATGTTAGTATTCTATTAGTGTTCTATTAAACATGGAACAAAAGCCTTACAGCAGGGTTCTCGGCTTCTGCACTGTCAAGGGCGGCCACCCTGTGCCCCCAGGATGTTCAGCAGCGCCCTCGTCTCTTCTCACTGGATGGTAGGAGAGTCTCTCCCTCCAAGGAGCAGAGGCTGAAAACACCCGCAGACACTGCCAGCGTCCCCTGGCAGAGGTGACCCTCAGTCGACACCACTCGGTTTATCAGCCTTAAAGACATAAACACACCAAGAGCCGTGTGCAGGCATGGCCCTATCACGCTGAGCCCCATTCTGGCATGGAATTCCAAAGCCCCAATAAACGTATCCTAAAAAGGAGACTGGTGTGCTTTAGTCCATCAGGAATCTTTTAATACACATGACTCCGTAAATAAAGTTAAAAGGCGAGCCGGGCATGGTGGCGCATGCTTGTAATCGCTGCGCTTGGGAGGCTGAGACGGGAGGATCACACAGGCTCTCAGCAACTTGGTGAGACCCTGTTTCCAAATAAAGTATAAAGATAGGTCTGGGAGCCTGGAGGTAGAAAAGCTCCTCGGTTCCACTCCCAGTACCACAAAAAAAATTTTTTAATTAAAAAAATAAAAGTTGAAAGACAACAGCATAACCCAGACGAGTACAACTCTAAACCCTAGTTCTAGGAGGGATTTCTGGAGATCAAGAAAAGCTAAACACCTCAATAAAAAGGCAAAGAGGTACACAGACAGTATGCAGAGTGATTTTTGCAGAATCTTGCCATCTCATTTCACTTTAAACACAAAACACAGTGTTACATGTTTATACCTACATGGTAGGGAAGGAAGGAGGAAAGAGGAAGGAAGGAAGGAAGGAAGGGAGGGAGGGAGGGAAGGAGGAAAAGAGGAAGGAAAGAAGGGAGAAAGGAAGGAAAGGAGGGAGGAAGGAAAGAAGGGAGGAAAGGAGGGAGGGAGGGAGGGAGGGAGGAAGGGATGTCTATCTTCATCATTTGTCTGAGCAGCAGATTCAATTAAGGAACCTTTTAAACCACAGATCCCGCAGCCCCACCCCGTTAGTCGGAGCCTAGAAGCCTGGGTCATTGAACCGTCTTTAGAAGTTCTGACACCCTGGTCCAAAAGCGAAGTTGAGAGGTTTGGTATAAACGAGGGCTGGCGAACTCCAACCACAGGCCAAAGCCAGGCCACTTTTATAAGTAAATAACGTTTCTCTGGAATTCCACAGGCTGCCTGTGTCCGACTGCTGTGCGCCGCCGGCAGTACGTATCCGCAGAGACCGTCTGCCACACGGCCCGGATGATCTCTGCACCTGATCTAGGCGGGGCAGTCTTGGGGCCCACAAAAGGAAGAAGAAGGCAAGAAGGATTCCTGGGGAAGACTTCACCAAAGGAACCCACTTGGGCAGGGCCACATGAGTCTGGCCGCAGCAACATCTCTTTCTTTCTCCCCTCCAGCTCCCTCGTTGGGCCGGGACATGCCAAGTGACTGGATAACAGGCGCTTTGGCCAGACAATGGAAGAGATCAGGCATTTTCCTAATCGCACAAGGATGTGGAAGAATTCATCTTGTTACCAGGAAAGAAATTCTTCCCTAGATATCGCCCACAAAGCAAGACCACAGTGAAGGATCCCAGCCCCGCTCCTCCTTTCCTGGAAGAAACGTGGAACTCTTCCGCTATCAACTGAACTAAATGTGTAGGAGTGATGAGCAGCCCCAAGACCACGGACACAGGTGGAGCCCAAGGGGAAGGCCACGCAGAACAAGAGGCCGCGAAATGGGAGAACAGCTGAGGCGGGAGAATCACAGGTTCAAAGCCAGCCTCAGCAACTTAGCGAGATCCTCTTTCCAAATAAAATAGGGCTGAGGATATAGCTCAAAGGTAGAATACCAGTACTTGGAAGGCCGAGACAAGAGGATTGCAGGTTCGAGGACAGCCTCAGAAGTAGTGAGACGCTCATCAACCTAGTGAGAGCCTGTTTCAAAATAAAATAATCATGAGCTGGGCATGGTGGCACACGTTTGTAATCCCAGTAAAAGCACGAGAGGCTGAGACCGGAGGATAACGGGTTTGAGGACAGCCTCAGCCACTTGTGAGGTGCTCAACAACTTAGTGAGACTCTGTTTCCAGATAAAATATAGAAATAAGTTTGGGAGTGTGGCCTGGAGGTCCCTGGGTTCCATTCCCAGTACCACAATAAATAATAATAATAATAATAATAATAATAATAATAATAATAATAGAACTGGGGGTATAGTATGGAGGTAGGATGCTCCTGGTTCATCCCCAGTATCACACAAAAAAATGCCTCTGGTTTCCATCCCCAGGACCACAAAGGAAGGAAGGAAGGAAGGAAGGAAGGAAGGAAGAGAGAGAAAGAAATTAAGAAAGAAAGAAAGAAAGAAAGAAAGAAAGAAAGAAAGAAAGAAAGGAAAAGAAAGAAAGGAAGGAAGGAAGAATTAAGGAGGGAGGGAGGGGAGAGGGGCACAGCACAGAAGACTCCAGAGCTGAGAGTCACTGGATAGACAAGCGTGAGCCATCGCCCCCCCCCCCAGACGCCATGACACAAGAGAGCTGGATGCGACTGTCTAGGTGGGTGGCTGTGGGCAAAGCAGGGTCGCTTACTGGGGCTCGGCATCCCCGGCTTTAAAAGGGCAGGACTCAGGTGCCTCCTCAGTGCAGTAGGCAGCGCGTCTGTCTCATAAAAGGGCAGGACTAGAGCGCTCCGAGGGCCTTTCATTTCCTAATACTGTGCCCCATGTTCAAAATAGGAGTGCACTGGTTGTAAAGGTCATCTTCGTGCTGAAAGGCAAATGAACAATGTTGGGGTCCAACTGTCACAGTATTTTTCATCTTAAAAAGGAATTTTTGCCACTGTCTTCAATAAAGATCTCAACTATATTCCAACTGCTTCCCCACTAGGAGGAAAGATAAGAAAAAACAAATCACTGCCAGGCTGGTGCCAGCCAGCACTGCGCTCAGCCAAGAATCACAGCCCAAGGATGTTTTTCTCCTTGAATCCAAATAATAAAAATGCTCACTCACTTTAGTGAACTCAGAACAATATATCTTACTGTGTTTTGATGTTTCTTTATTTCTGTATTAGGGACTCTTGGTCTACAAGAAAAAAAAAAAGATTTTTCCAAGACTAACTTAGACAATCAATAATTTGCCTCAATCCTGACTCAAGCTTCTTAAAACCAGACTGTGCTGGTTTTGCCATGTGTACTAAGTAAGCCACGGTGTAAGCAAGCTGAAAGTAACAAGCACACTGGAAGTCAAGACCTTAAAATAAATCCATTACGCCGGGCGTGGTGGCGCACGCTTGTAATCCCCATGCTTGGGAGGCAGAGACAGGAGGATCCTGCTGGTTCAGAGCCAACCTCGCTGGCTTAGGAGACCCTGTTTCCAAATAAAAATATAAAATCGGTCTGGGAGTGTAGCCCGGAGGTAGAAGGGCTTCCAGGAACCCCAGTACCACCCAAAAAAAAAAAAAAAAAAAAACCATTACAAAATAAACTCTTACATGTCTAATTGGTTATTCTATGTTCCCATGTCTCTAAAACACGCTTCACCTGGAAATGGTCTTGAAATCCAGCCTGTTGCTCAGGCGTGGTTAGCATGACCATCGCCAGGCATCGTGAGGACTCCTTAGACCCCGCTCTGTTGCAGATGTATCAAGGATTAAGTGAACTTTTCTTCGAACGTTGCCCTTTGTCCTTTGTTTTCCATATTTAACCAAATTCTAAGCGATGCACTCAACTGCACTTCCCAGCATCTCCAGCCTCAAATGAAATGTCATTTTTCCTTTGTCTTCGTTTAGTCATTCAAAGACCAGTTCTCTGAATCAGAAATTTACAGAACAATTCCAGCGCATAACATTCTTGTTTCGGCTCTCATTGGAGACATTCACACGATTCTAGTGCTTCTTACAAAATAACGGTGCCAGGAATACAGGAAACGTCAACTTTTGCTCCCTGCCGACTCAGAAAAGGAAGCCTACGGCCAAGCTGGGAATTCGACTTCCTCTGGAGGTCATGTGACCAGTAACGGATGCAGAAAGAGCATCTTATTACATTCACCATCCACCTAGAGGGAAGACTGTCAGCAAATGAGGAATAGAGGAGATCTGCCTTAATCTGACGAAGAGTGGCTACACAAAAACCCCCAGCAACGTAATCTTTATCGGTGAAATGTTGAAAGGTTTCTCCCTGAAACTGAGAACAAAGCAGGATGTTTGCTCTGCCTCTTCCATTGTGCACTGTACGAAAGGTGCTGGCCAGTGCAGCAGGCAAAACAGATGGATGGACGGACAGACAGAAGGGAGGGAGGGAGGGAAGGAAGGAGGGAAAAAAAACCTTGAATTGGAGTAGAAAGAAGGTCTGTGAATTGAAACGCAGAGAAGCTGTTAAGATTCACAAACTATATAATAATATGTACAGACAGTTTATTAGAATATGGGGGTTCAGCAAGTTTACTGCATATAAGGTCAAATTTTTAAAAGAACCAAAAAATCCAAGTTGTATCTTCATATATCAGCCACAAAAAAACATTTTTAAAAGATGTTGCTTACCATGTTTTCCTAAAGAATCAAATACGAAGGAATATCTCAGATAAGAAAGATGTGCAAGATCTCAACAAAGAGATATTTCAAATACTAAAATGGTGGTAAGAGAAACTGTAAAAGATAAAGACGCAGAGGCGTATTGTAGTGAGAGGTTAGAACACTTGATATTACGAAGATTCAAACTTTCCACCAAAGTTATCTACAGATTCAATCTAATTATAACAAAATTATGACAGTTTTTGTTGTTGACACTGTATAAAATGGGTCCAAATACCACAAATACCGTGTGTGTGTGTGTGTGTGTGTGTGTGTGTGTGTCTGTGTGTCTGTGTGTCTGTGTTTTACTGGGGATTGATCCCAGGAGTATTCTGCCTCTGAGCTATACTCCCAGCCCCATTTTATTTTTTTATGTTAAAACAGGTCTCACTGAGTTGCAAAAGGCCTTACTAAGTTACTGAGGCTGGCCACAAACCCACATCCTCCTGCCTCAGCCTCCCAAGTACTGGGGTTACAGACATGTGCCATGATGCCTAGAAGCCTAGATATTCTTAAATAAGAGTAACATAGGAGAACTTGGTCTATAAGAGACCAAGGATTTAAAAGTCATGCTAATTATAGCAGTGAGATATGGGCAGAGGATGAATAAAGATACCAATGAAATAGACAAGAAATAATCATATACAGACATTTGAATTCTGGGATAAAACAGGATAAATATGACTTTTTCAAGAAATTGATATTGAGATGGGAGAAGATGAAACTTTTTACATGTAAACAACAATAAATACCAACTGGATTGTAGACCTAAATATGAAAGACAGAATTAAATTTCAAAAGAATATTTATAGCTTTAAGCAGATATTTAATAAACAAGATGCAAGGAACACTAAGAAAGAATGAAAATGGATACCATGAGAACAAAATTGTGTATCCAAGTGGCCAATAAATATAAGAAAAGTTGCTCGACTTGAGATCAGTAATTCGAGAAATACAAACTAAGATCATAATGGGAGAACACAATTTACCAAAATGACTACACCAAAAGACTGCTGATGGCGAGTCTGAATAAGGACGCGGCGCAATGGAGAGAGGATGTCATTACCATCCCTCGGGAAACTCTCGAGCACTGTGTACCTGGGTGGGATGAGTGCACACTCTGTGGCCCAGAGAACACCTCCACCCCCGAGACAAGACAGGCAAGTGCACGCTCAGAGGCTCGTACACAGTCTTATAACAGCCAAAGAGTACAACCACCCCAGTGTCCATTAAGAGTAGAAGATGTAAGCAAATTATAGTGCTTTCATACTTAAAAAGGTACTATAATAGCCATAAAAAGAAACTATAGCCATATGCAGCAATATGAATGAATCCCCCAAACATATTTTTTTTTCTATTTATGTAAGGGTTGCAAATAGCAAACCTGAATGATGCTAGAGATCAGAGTAGTGGTTACCTCTGGGGAGAAAGGAAAAATGAAGACCCGGAGACAACCTCCTCATCCTTGACGCGGGAGGTGGCTACAGACACGGTCATTTATGATAACACGCTGAGCTGTGCGTGTTTTGGACACTTTTCTCTGTGTGTGTGTTATACTTTACAGTGGTTTTTCATTTATTTTTAAAATATTTACTATTGTCAGAAGTGATTGCACACGCCTGTAACCCTAGTACTTGGGAGGCTGTGACAGGAGAATCACGGATTTGAAGGCAGCATCAGAAACTTAGCAAGACTCTGTTTCCAAATAAAATATAAAATAAGTTGGGGTATAGTTTGGAGGTAGAATGACCCTGAGTCCCAACACAGGAGCGAGAGGAGAGGAGAGGAGAGGGTGAAAATGGGAGGAGGAGGAGGAGGAGGAGGAGGAGGAGGAGTCACTCTATATACACAGCTAGCTTATTTTAACCCACTAGGAAGTTGGAGGCCCCACATTCAGCAGCCTACCTAACCTTAATTCTCCATATTTTCTCCTTTTCATTTGCTATTCATATTTTGACTATGCTATTGTCCAACACATCACAAAACATTTACCAGTGAGATTTATTTATTTATTTATCTATCTATCTATTTATTTATTTATTTTTGGTGGTACTGAGGTTCCTGGAAACCCTTCTACCTCCGGGCTACACTCCCAGACCTATTTTTTATATTTTTACTTGGAAACAGGGTCTCTTAAGCCAGCGCAGCTGGCTTCGAACCTGCGCGATCCTCCTGTCTCTGCCTCCCCAGCACGGGGATGACAAGCGTTCACCACCACGCCCGGCTACCGCTGAGAATTCTGACTTTGTATTATGTTAATGCTAGGACTTTACTATAAAGCTTAGAATTCTCTTTCTTCAAGCAGAAGTTAACAGTGCATCTGGCGAGGGTGTGGTAAAGGAAGCGCCCTCACAGCTCAGCAGAGCCATCATGAAGAGGAGTTAGCTATGTGTCTGCAAATACACGGCTGAGATTACTGTCTAGTGGGGAGAACAGATGAATCTGCCACGACTTTATTACAGTGAAATTGGAACCAAGAGATATGCATGTGGGATGCCATGAAGTGAGAGATGGGGCACTTAACTCAGGGAATTCAGGAAGCCTTCCTGGTAAAGTGAATCTCCAGGGTCGAGGAGGGACCATCCAAGGAAAGCAACAGGAAAGGGCTTCTGCCAGAGAGAGGAGTGCAAAGGCCCTGGGGCATTGACAAGAGCAGGGTATTGAGAGAGATACAAGGAGCTCCATTTTGCTGGAGAACAGGCCACATGTCAGGGAGTTTTAAGAGGGGATTGCTGAGCAAAAACTCATCAGTCCCTTGGTATGTGATGCTAAGGAGTTTGCACTTGACTTATGGATATGCAACTGTATGACAGGTGAAAACTATACTTTGGAAAAACCTTCTGTCTCTAACAGGAAAGATACGTTTGAAGCGGGGGTCAACCCGAAGACACAGGGAATTGTTTACAATCACCGCAGCCATCCTGGAAGAAGAAAGGGGGGGTTCTCTCTAAGGCCGGGTCCACGCAAAAGAAAAACAGAAGGCAGACTGGGAGGTGGGCAGGGTCAGGAAGCCAGAGGATTCCGTGTGGGAGGAAAACATGGGAAGAAGCTGTGTGTGGTAAGCCCCGGCCTCTGACTTGGGCAACCAGGTGCGTGGTGGGGCCGCTCACTGAAATATGGACTCGGGAGAGAGAGCCAGCTCGACAAGGGAGCAGAGATGGTGACTGGGACCAGGAAGCTTAGCAACATCCTGCCGTGAGTGTAAAGACAGAGGAAACACTCGGGAGAAAAGGACCAAGACAGTCCTCGTGCCAGGGCGTGGAGCGCGTGAGACTTGCGTGCACATGAGATAATTCGGGGAGATGCCACAGAGCCTGGAAGGTGTCAGAGGAGGCAAGAAGGCAGAAGGAGGAAGAAGAGCCAGGCAGGAGTTCAGATGTGTCGAGGGACCACCAGCACCAGGTGGCTTGAAATGCCACTAATGGATTTACTCCTAACAAGGTCACGAAGGAGACGCAATCTCTGTTTTTCTCCATGGGCAATCAAGGCTCAGAAACTGACAGCATAGATGTCCCAAAGTCACACCCGCAGGTGTCAGAGAGGCAAGGCGAATCCAAGGCTCAGTGGCTGGTCCCGACGGCCCCGTCTTCCTCGCAGACTCTTACTTTATCCTCTTAGAGAAGTGGGCTGTGAAAAACTGTGGCTGACTAACCGCGTGGTGACCTCAGAACAAGCGGCATGCAGCTGGGAAACAGACCCTGGGGTTGACAGCAGTTATCAGACGGGCATGGTTTGGGTGGCTTAAGGAGCAGAGATCACCGTCCCACAGGCCAAAGTGGAGAAGATGCGTGAGACCCTGTGGGAAGGGGACCTGAATCCCATCAGCTGGGGAGGGCTGTAAGCTACACCAGACCTCTGAGAGAGGACCCCCGCTCACTCAGCTCAGCCAGAGACTCACCACAGCCCACTTCTCTAGCCTAGCCTAAAGAGCCAGCTCTCGGTTCTGTGGAAGGATCCGCTTGGCACACGTGGGATGGGAGATACGCGACAAGCCCAGGGATGAGCCTGGGTTGGAGCCCTGGGGAGGCATGTGGGCAGGGTGAGGAGCTGGGAAAAGTGAGCTCCATGGCACACTCCCCTAGCAGACACGACTTCCAGAAAGAGGCAGCCGCTCGGGAGCGACGGGAAGGCCAAGGTTCAGGAGTATGCAGCCGAGGCAAGTCTGAGTCTACAGAAGACAAGCAAGGGAGCTGCTTCTCACACACGGGGGAGAGGAGGGTAAGCTGAGGCGTGTGCTCACCAGAGAGGAAGAGGCGAAGTCTCCTCGGGGATGCAACCTAGACAGGCCACGCTGGTGCTGAGAGAGGACGCGCGAAGGAGCGGCTTTCTATCCTGAAAGGAGCTCGTTCATTACAGCCTTCAAGAGCTGGGCTCACATAGCCAGATGTGGTGGCGCACACTTGTAATCCCAGTACTTGGGAGGCTGAGACAGGAGGATCGCAGGTTCAAGACCAGCCTCAGCAACTTAGTGAGGATCTCTGCAGCTTAGTGAGACCTTGTTTCAAAAGAAAAAAAATAGGTCTGAGGGTGTAACTTGGAGGTAGAACGCCCTTGGGTTCAATCCCCAGCACCACAAAAAAGAACAAAAAAGTCAGCGCATGTGAGACGTAGGACTACATCTTTATGAGCGCCAGGTTTATCCCACTAGTGAAATAAAAGCATATTTAATTTCATCTTCTTTTTCAGCTCTTCTAGGAACGTCTTTGCCTCTGCCGTTGACGTGACCAGAGGCACAGCTGGGGAGGCGGGCAACTACCCTCGGCAGCAGGGGGCCACGGTGGAGACTGCCTCATCCACGGCCCCCGAGCGGAGTGTCCTGCATCCGGCCCCTTCCTGAAGCTGCTCCAGAGCTGCAGGGGGGAGGGGAGACAAGCTAACCTGCCTTCACCCGTGGGGATGCGCAGGCTCCTTCCACCTTCCTCCTTCGCCCCATGGCGACTCTGCCCCAGCATGGCGGCCACATGAGGCCGCGGGGACCAGCCGCTCAGGCCCCAGCGCACCTCCATGGCCACAGCCTTTGTCCCAGAAACTGCAGAAAGCCGAAGAAACCCGCCAAACCAGGTGGAACTCGAGCCAGACTAACGTAAAAAAGAGCTTTTCCCTTTTGTGGTAGGCCCCAAAGATAAAGGGTCCCAAGCCAAAGGGCAGCACAAGCCTGTAATCTCAGGACTTGGGAGGCTTGAGAAGGATCAAAGGTTCAAGGCCAACCTCGGCAACTTAGCAAGACCCTGTTTCAAAATTTTGAAAATAAAGAAATAAAAGGGCTGGGGGTATAACTCAGAGGTAGAATGCCTCCTGGTTCAATCCCCAGTGCCACAATAAAACAAAGCAAAACAAAACAAAATACCCAAAACATTTAACTGTTTTAATTCCTTTTTGTAGAATAACATAAATTAAAAATGACACTAATATGGGGTTTCAGGGACTTGGAAAGCCATGTACATAGCAAGCATTCAATAAATGTTTATTGTCTGAAACAAAGAGAGGCCATATTGCTTTCTCTGGGACTGTCCTTCCCACGAGCATCCGCAACCAGTTACTTGTGCTCTTCCGCATGTGTGGGGCTTAGTAGCCCAGGAATCTTAAGAAAACTTGGAAGAGAAATCCGGGTATCTCTGGAACCAATTACAAGAGCGAAGTGCAGGGTCACCTTGCTTGGGAAAGGCTTTTGAATTAAGCTGTAATGGTGCCAAGTGTGTCTGAGTACCTGGCTGGCTTTCTGACTACTCTGATGTGTGTTTCTCTCTTGGCAGGCATGTGAAATTCCCTCCGCTCTCTTCCCGGCTTTTCTACCCTTAAGTGGAAACAGCTGCTCTAATTTTCATACCCATCTGCTACAGGGACAGGACAAGAATCAGTGGTTCTGCCGAAAATCCCAAGTCTTCACGTCCAACCCCACTCCCCTGGAGACGAGCCTTCTATACACCGCAGACTCCAAAAAGAAAAGAAAGGAAATTCAAGCCACCAAAAGACTAAGCCCTTCGTCTTCAGCAGCAACAGTCTTCAAATCGGCGGAGCCAAAGACTCCTATTGGACAGGTGAGCTCAGGCTAGCCTTGCCCTGCACGGCAGGAAAGAAAGACGTTCCTGCTATGACATCTATGCAAAGTCCAGGTGCAAGGTTTCCCACAGCTGAAAAAAAAAAAAAGATAGTTTTGGAAAGACCAAAGAAGCAAAGAAAAATAATAAAGGTGTGTAAAAGCCGGCCTGAATGTGGAAGTCATCCATAAAGCCCTACCAACCAGAAACTGCCAGGGGTTGTGAAGGAAAAAGCAAGGGTGGTCAGCACCAGGCAGGGCCCTCTGCAGCGGAGGGCTGGGGAAGGGAGTGGGAGGAAGAGGCGGGAAGTCTCAGCACAGGGACTCCCAGGCCCCAGGCACAGGACAGCCGGGCAGAGAATCAGGAGAGAGCAGGACCCGCCTGTCCTGACAAGCTGACTCTCTCATTGGTGGAAAGCTGGCACCTGTGAGATTGCATCCTCAGCAACAGTGCCACGAGTTAGCATGGAAGGTGCTCGGCAGTCCCCATCATCCACACTCTCTTTAAAAAATGCAAATGTTTAGCATTTCCAATTAAGGCATGAAATTAGAAGGCTAGAAAAGCCCACCGGGGAAATTGTCAGGAAAGCATAACTATACAGAATGAAGAGCTGCTCAGCAAACTAATTTTTGAATACAGAGCATCTTCTGAATTGTTTTCAGGAGGTTCATGGAACCATCCACTTAATAATGCTTGCCAACTGGGACTCGGCAAATCGGTCATATATATAAAGAGATTATAGACACCAGCAAATGCTGAGGGCCTCTATAAGAGAAAAGTCTTATTGATGGGAAATTTCACTATCGAGGGCTTTTTATAGGTGTGTTAATTATATGGAATGCTGGTTTTCATTGTGGTCGGTTCATGTGTGCATAAAAACATAATTTGATCAATTTCCCTCCCCATGACTGCACAGATGGTGAGGGCCTTCTCCAGGTAAAAGCCGTCTTTTCAAGCCAGGCGTGGTGGCCCATGCCTGTAATCCCAGTACTCGAGAGGCTGAAACAGGAGGATCACGGGTTGGAGGGCAGCCTCAGCAAGCAGTGAGACTCTCATCAACCTAATGAGATGCTGTCTCCAAATAAAAATAAAATAGGGCTAGGGATATGGCTTGGTGGTAGAATGTCCCAAGGTTCAAGCGACACACACACACACACACACACACACACACACACTGTTTAAAATTAAATAAAATTTAAAATGGGCTGGGGAGAAAGAGATTCCTTAAGTTTCAAAAATGCTAAGAGAGAGCAGGGGCCCAGGTCGCAGGACTCTGGGCCCCAGGCCGGACCGCACAGAGCACACCAGACCCCTGGAGAAACTGGGGCCTGGTCATAAGACCCTGGGCCCCAGGTGGGGGTCAGGCGGAGCACACTGGACCCTCTGAGAAACCGGGCCCAGGTCGCAAGACCCTGGGCCCTAGGAGGGATCGTGCAGAGCACGCCAGACCCCTGGAGAAACCAGGGCCCAGTCGCAAGGCCCTGGGCCCTGGGCGGGGGTCAGGCGGGGCATTCCGGACCGGAACAGCCGGGGCCTATGTCTCAGGACTCTGGGCCCCAGGCGGAGTTGTGCGGAGCACGCTGGACCCCTGGGGAAACCGGGCCCAGTCACAGTGCTACTGAGTGCCTGACCCCACAACCTCCTCAAACCACACATACTGTCTTCTCTTATTTAAAAAAAAAAAAAAGGAAAAGAAAAAAGAAAAAAGAAAAATATTGGAGAGAGGTCAAGAAGGCCATGGAGGATGCCAGGATACTGGAGATGCAGACAAAACTTATCCAAATGAACTGGAACTTTTGGAAAAATTCCCCACGAAGGAGGACTGCTTCTTCTTTACATTCTTAAGAATCCTGGACATCACCTGTAAGGAGAGACTTTAGCAGAGACCTAGGAGAAAGGTGGTGTTTAAAGCGGTCTCCGCGATGGCAGTAGAGACTAGTATTCAGGAGAAGTAGAAATCAGATCCTACCAACCTTATTTTTTGGAGAAACTATACCAAATGTCGAATGCTACCATCACGCATGCTTAGGAACACTGGACAACATTCAGAGTGGAAAAAGATCTTGGGAAAGATTTGAAATGGTGGAAGCAGTGGCAGTGGCCAGTACTCAGGGGAGGCAGAGATCTGATTCATTACACGTGGAACCTTTGAAGTAATAAACCCAGAGGCAGAATGCTACCACCACACACCAATGAGAATGTGGGACAAATGGCTGGGCGAAGAGGGTGCTCGGATTGGAGCCTACAGAGGGGTGAGGCTTGTGACGGAGACAGCAAACCTGGGATTGGAGCCTGCTGTGAGGCAAGGCTGGTGCTGGAGCCTCCAAGGCTGGGATTGGAGCCTGACGTGAGGCAAGGCCGGTGCTAGGGCCAGCAAGGCCAGGATCGGATCATGCCATGAGGCAAGGCTGGTGCTGGGGCCTCTGAGGCCAGGATCAGAGCCTGCTGTGAGGCAAGGCTGGTGCTGGGGCCTCTGAGGCCGGGATCAGAGCCTGCCGAGGGGTTAGGCCGGTGCCGGGGCCAGCGGCCGGCATCAGAGCCTTCTGTGAGGCAAGGCGCTACTGAGGCCTCCGAGGCCGGGATTGGAGCCTGCCTTGAGGCTAGGCTGGTGCTGGGGCCACCAAGGCCGGGATCAGAGCCAACCAAGGGGTTAGGCCGGTGTCGGGGCCAGCGACACCAGAATCGGGGCCTCCCATGAGGCAAGGCCGCTGCTTGAGGCAGCGAGGTCTGGATCAGTCCACCGGGTAGCCAGGCCACTACTGGGGCCGTCAAGAGAGGGATCGGTACTTGCAACGCGGCATGCACAGAGAAATATCGCAGAAAATAAAAACCAGATGCTTCCCCTAATCAGCAATAACTAGAAGGGAAGGGGCAACAGGAAGAGGTCAAGCTATAGAAAGGGCCCTATAGTGAAGCAACTAAGGTGACCAATCAGAGGGTATGGAATAGGGGAGGATGGAGCCTCTTTAAAAAGCAGGAGGTACATAAACATATGTATCAAAGTTAATCACCAAACAAGCCTGGGATTGAGGGAGGGGGAGGGAATGGGATGGGGGCTGGATGAGGGCTAATTGGATCATGTGTGCTTGTATATCCTCTCAAGTCTTGTATTCCAATGTGATGTATGATTACAATGCATCAATAAAAATAAATTTAAAAAATTTTTTTAAATGCTAAGAGAATTCACAAGCAGAAGAGTCAACAGAAGGGGAAATTGTGGGGAGCTCAGATTGTGGACTAGAAACAAGACACAAAGGCCGGGGCTGGGGTCCTAGAATCGTGTGAGAGGGGAAGGGGGACCTTGAACACAGGGGAGGGAGCAGCTAGAATACATCCCCCACACAGAGCCTCCTGGGACCTTCTTGTTTGCCTAGAAAAGGTGGTGGAAGAGGTACTTGCTGAGTCTACCATCGTGTCTAGAGAAATAGCAGAAGAACTGGTACCTCTCCAGGGTCTCGGGGTGGAGAAAGAGTTAACCCAAAGTAATTAAATCTCCAATATTAATGTCCCATTGCTATAAAAACAGCCCCTGATGTGGCCACTGTAAGCCAGAAAATTAGCATAAAGAACCTGTCCAGGATCACTAGTGAGGAAGAGATGCTTTCTCAGTGCAGAGTACAGGTGACTCCCTCCCACGCATGCACATGTGCACCCAGATGCTTACCATAATGAGATCACCATAGAAAATTACAAACCACACAACAAAAAACTCCACATGGCGCCCTCATGTATACATTTTGTTATGGTTTGGATATGAAATATTCCCCAGAAAAGCTCATGTGCTAGACAGCGCGGCCAAGACGCAGATCACCGGGGTGTGGCCTTGGGAACTGTGTCTATCCCCCACTCTCTGCTTCCCTGCCGCCAAGAGGTGAGAGAAGCTTCCTCTCCACCTTCCACTAAAGCACTGCCACCAAGCAGTTTCTGCCTTGAGCTGTCTGGCCATGGGCTGAAACCTCTGAACTGTCTAAAACCCTGGGCCAGCAAACCCTTCTTCCTCTAGGTTGTGTTTCTCAGGTGCCTTGGTCATAGCCACGCATACAAAAAAAAGCTTTCTAAAACACATTTTAAGGTGAAATACATTGCTTAAAATAAATCTGGCTTGGCATGATGACACACACTTGCAATCCCAGCATTTGGGAGGCTGAGTCAGGAGGATCAGGGATCACTGCCAGCCTTGGCTACTTAGTGAGGCCCTTTGCAACTCAGTGAGACCCTGTTTCAAAATAAAGAATAAAAAATAGGGCTGAGGAGTAGCTCAAAAGTAGAATGCCCCTGGGTTCCATCCCTAGTAGCACAAAAATAATAATAATAATAAATAGGGCTGGAGTGTAGCTCAGAGGTAGAATGCCCCTGGGTTCCATCTCCAATACCACAAAAAATAAAATAGATCTGAAATATTTGTGTTTCCCCACTTAACTTCTTGGATTAACTGACCTGATTAACTGTCCTGATAACTTTTACTAAAAGAACTTCTACCACAGAGCATTAATTGCTAAGAATAGCTACAGTTTCTGAACACCTACCTTATGCCTGGCACAGTTCTCAATGACTTCTCTGTGCTAACCCATTCCATCTACACTGTGACCCTGCAAGGCACCAACCATTATCTGCATATTGTCTCTGAGGCTCAGAGACAGGAGAGTAACTTACCATGGTCCTTCTACTAGAAACAACATGAAACCCCTGATCAAGGCAAAACAATATCCTTCCAATCAAAATCCCACAGTTCATCTTTTTTTTTCTAATTTATCATTTGATCCAAAGCTCATCTGCAAGATGAAAAGACCAACTTTCTCAAGGTAATGTGAAAAAGACTTATTATATCTCTGTAACAACTGTAATTAGTAATACCCACCCAGGGTAGATAAATTGAACAATGTATCAGAAGAGCACAGAGGTTTACCAGTAAAAGAAAGTTAGATATAACATGGATACGTTAAAAATTAACGTAGGAAAGGTCCATTTCTTAGTGACACTTATATAGTGGCTGATTCCTGTGGCTTAGGTAAATATCTAATTCTTCTCATATGTGTGTACATACACATACACACACACACACACACACACACACACACACACACACACACACTTAATTCCAGGTGCATTGTACATCAGAGGATAAAAATACAACCTCAAAACTTTTAAATGGAGTCAGGCGAGCAAACTACAAATTACCAACTAAATCTGCCCATCACGTGATTTTGTAAATAAAGTTTTATTAGAACACAGCCACACCCATTGAGTTAGTCAGTATCTATACCTTCTTTCCCACAATTGAGTATCGTAGTTGCAACAGAGGAACTTTGCCACCCACAAAGTCTAAAATATAGCCGTGCACGGTGTGAGGATGGCAGACCGCATACGTCAGTGCTCCCAGGGACAATAACAAAACTGAGCCAGGAATGTGGAGCCAAAGAAGATGCCAGACAAGAGAAACTTCAGAAGAAAAATAAGAACATGCAAGAAAATTCACAGGGAAGGATTTGGCTAAAGCGTTTGCAGACCTCCACCAGCTCCTTAACAGGTATAAAAACATGGGCCACCCCCCTACACACACACACACACACACACACACACACACACACACACTGACAGGTTCTCGCTGGTAGGGAGGGTAGAACATGGGGTTGGGAGGAACAGGGAGGGGGGGTCCCACTGCACCTGATTTTTTTCTTCTTAATTTTGAAATAAGGTCTCTAAATTTTCCAAGGGTCTTGCTAAATTGCTGAAGCTGACCTCGAACCCATGATCCTCCTGTCTCAGCCTCCTAAGTACTGGGATTACATGTATGCACCACTACAGCTGACTGGATGTTTTTTTTTAATCTGAAGCCTTTATGGCAAAATGATGATTGTTGAATCTCCATGGTAGAGACTGATTATATTATTATTTGTGATTTTCTGTATGTTTCAATTATTTCCCTAATAAAGGTTTTAATTAAAAACGTGACCTTCATCATTTGCATGACTGCTCAGCCACAAGCTTTGCTCTAGCTCAGCACAGAAAATTCTGGCCCTTGGACCAAATCTAGCCCAGCACCTATGTCTGCACAGCCTGCAAGGAAAGGATAAATTATTATGGTTTTAAAAGGCTAAAAACTCAAAACTAGATTAATATGTCAGACCATATGAAACTAAAAGATAAAAATTTCAGTGTCCACCAATAAAGCTATATTGGAGCCAGGAATGGTGGTGCACACTTATAATACCAGTACTTGGGAAGCTAAGTCAGGAGGATCTGGGTTCATGGCCAGCTTCAGCTACTACTTAATGAGACCCTCTGCAACTAAGTGAGACCCTGTTTCAAAATAAAGAAGAAGAAATAGGGAGGGGGTATAGTTCAGAGGCAGAATGCCCCTGGGTTCCAACCCCAGTATCGCAAAAATTAAAATAAAATAAAGTTGTATTGGAATTGAACAACATCCATTAGTCTACAAGCTATTTGGCTGTCTTTACATAACTATTGCAGAGCTAAACATATGTGAATAGGTCTCCACATAGACCTTGTCATCCTCAGAAGGTGAAAATAGTTACTGTGTGCTCCTTTTCAAAAAAAGTTTGCTGATACCAGCTGTGGGGCCTGGGAATGGGCAAAGCCTCCACCACCAACCCCCCATGGTTCTGGGGAGGAACATGGCGACAACCCATAGACACGTGGACACCATCACACACCATGGCTTACGTGTGTCACCTACCGCAGGAAGAGGCAAGTGCCATTTCCTTGGATTATACAATCTACTTCTTGTAGCTTCAAAAAGCAATAAGAGGGTTAAATAATTATAGCACTCCCCCAGGAAGGCAAGAGTAGTGTCTGAAAACATTTTACCATCTTCTTTCCCAGGATTATATCACTGACTCAACTCATTTGCTAGATATTCAAAATATGAATTTTTATCATGCAAAAATTCATGAGAAAAATCAATCCATCCTGCAAAAAAAAAAACTGTAATAGAACTTTAACTATAATTTTATAGACTATTCTCTTTGTGTTGTTTGTGCCTTCAGTTCTGTTCAAAGTTAAGCATTCAAATCGCTCTGGTACCATTTGTTTTGATGATGGAAAGTTCTTGGATGAGCCACACCCAAGAACCCCAAGCACACGCTCCAAGAATAGACATGAAGGATGGGTGCCCTCTGCCACGGAAGACTGTGGATGACAGAGAAAAAGCATTGTGGTCACTGTGTCATGCTGCAGAAATCAAAGGAGAACTCTAAGCAGCCTCCACGTCAATAGACTCTGAAGAAGAGAATGGCTTCCTGGAGAGCAAGGAATTCACTCCAGATAATGTTATTTAGAAAGACCTCTGTCCCGAGTTGTGATGGCTTAGCTATAGAATGCCCCCCTGAAGGAGCTCATGTATTGATGATGAGAGTTGATAGAATTAGATCATGAGGGCTGTAATCTCTTCAGTGGGTAAATTGTGGTGGAGTTATTGGATGGTAACCTAGGCAGGAAGGGTGTGTCTGCAGGAGGTGGGTCACCAAGGGTGTGGCCTGGGGACTGTGCTTGTATCCTTGATTCTCCTTGCTTGATCTCTTGTTTCTGCCCCTCATGATGTGAGAGCAGAGCCCTTGTGCTGCTCTCGTTTTGTCTCCCACGGCCATGCCCTGAGCTCCACCAATGTAACCTGGCCCAACATGGACGGAGGCCCTGAATCTCCAGAAGTGTGAGCAAATAAATCTCCTTTTTCTCAATCATGGTGGCCAGATGTTTTGGATTATGGCAGAGATAATGCTGATTAAAACACATGTTCACAACTGGGATGTGCCCTCGGAAACTTGTAAAGTTTACATGATCTAGAAAGAGCTGTAGGGTTGCCTCGGGGTCATGGAGAACACCACATGTGTATCTGCATTTGTCACATTGGTGATACACAGAAGTGTATCATCTCCTCAGCCACTGGCAGCTCACTGGAAGGCCATTCACCAGAACGGGGTTACAGCTTGAGGTACTTTCAAGATACTCAGCATCCTAGGCAACTCCGAGGTCAGATTTGTCACATATCAAACGGCAATACCAACGCCCAACGCATATGCAGCCTGCATCCACCATGACCAAGCTGTCCACAAAAGATTCATGGGTGCCATACTGAAGGCACTGGGCACCATGGATTATTTTTCATATTTTTAAGAGAAAATAGATATACAACTTCTGTAAGATACCACACAAGCCGTTAGCTAGAGGTCGCTCATGGTTTCAGTATTATATACCATTATAGTCTTTTGGTAAAGATTATACAGATTCCCAGAGCTGGGTTTTCAGCAATTGCCATGATAGGGGGGAAAAAAGTAAATACTCCTTGACAGTTGATGTGAACAGAAAATGTAGTGATTGATTGAGAAGCTGTTCTGTGCTCAATAGACACGTACCTCCCACTGGTATGTAAGGGTGGTATTTTTTCTTGCAATCTTCTTGCATTACTTTTTCAAACAGCTACAAAGTCATGTGGACCTAAAGTAGTTGTTGGGATCTAACTACTTAGTAAACAGAATCTTTGTCAATTCCTTTCAGCCTGAGGCATTGCAAAGAGCTTACTGTTTCACTGAGATTCCCATGAAGAAGAAAGACTGCAAACCTCTGCCTTAGAGCAAAACGGTGGTTGGAGGCAATGCACTTAAAAAGTCCTCATAGAGTGTGCTACTTTATAGATAACTTCCATAAACCAAGTTTTCAAAGTTCTGCAACTTAAAATTATGGAAATCGTCACAATATGGTAGCTAAGCCCTCCAGCAGATTTTACCTTCTAAGACAAAGAGCTAAAATGTCAAAAGACCCATAGACAAAACACAGAGGGGCCAGGGTTGAAATCAAGCAAGTTGGCAATTGCGACCCTTATGCAGCCCCCAGACTTCCTCACAGCTGGAACAATAAAGTTCCAGCTCCACTTTACCCCAGGCTGGATTCCACCTTGACTTTACAGAGATAGAAACCAAGGTCCCGAGGATTCCTATGAGTGTTTAGGCTCCATCCATGGCAGAACAGGACTCAAATTCAGTTCCTTCCACCACCCCTGAGATGTTCACAGGAAACCACAAATAACACAGGTGGAAAGTTACACTGTCTACATAAGCACCCACCCTAGGTCCCCTGGAAGTTCTCTTCTTCAATATGCAGGTAAGGGCTATAAAGCCTGTGATGGTTTGAATGTGTCGGCCAAAATTTACATTTCAAACAACCCCAATGGAACAGTATGTTATAGTTAAGATACAGAGTTGACCTGGAGAGCTCATACATTCATGTTTTGAGTTGATGTAACTGAATCACGAAGGCTAACCCTCATTGGTAGATAAATCCGTTGAAATAGATTTATCTGGTGGTAATGTGGATATGTCTGGAGAAGATGGGTCCTTGGAAGTGTGGCCTTGGGGATTATAGATGGTCCCAGATACCCTTGTTGGCTCTTCCTGCTTCACCCTCCATGATGTGAAGAGTGAAGGCCAAGTGCTTTCCTCTCTCTACTTCCTCCACCAGAGCCTGAGCTCCAGTTCTGTGCCCCAGCCTAACATGGACTGAACTCTGAGATCCCAAGAAACCTGAGCAAATAACTCTTCCTTCCTCTAAGCTGTATGGTCAGGTTGACTGGGATACTGCAGTAAGAATGCCGACTAAGACAGTGTTAAGAAATGGGACCCGTAAGAGAAATGATTAGGCCAGGAGATGTCTGTCCTCATGAGTATCCTAATGCCATCATTGTAGGTGTGGGCTGCTGCTGCTAAGCTTGGCCCCTCCTCTCTCACACACTCTTTGGCCTCTTGTACCATGCAGTAAGAAGGCCCTCAACAGGTGCTGGCACCTTGACATAGAACTTCCTGGTCTCCAGAACCGTGAGAAATAATTTTCTACTTTTTATCAAGTACCCAATCTTAGTGTTCTGTTATAGCGGCATAAAATGGACCAAGACAGAGCCTTTGCATTGGTAGCTTGTCACTTTCTGATCTCCTACCATTCTTTTTTTTTTTTAACGTGGATCATATTGAAAATGGCATACATTCAGACAGTGCTTGGTTCCCTTCCCCATTTCCCTTATTTCCTCACTGTTCCTAGTGCTCATATTTTCAGGGTTCTCAGGCTTGTTTTTCTGATGTCTTGGCATTTCTCTTTTGTGTGTGATTCTGTGGGTATTCTGTCTGATCCAATCTTTGTAGTAGGAATTTAGAGGTGTCAGCAGCTAAGCAGTGTTTTTTTCAATGATGAGGGCTGAGTAAGGAGGGATGAGCTGGGGTGATGGGTACAGTATTCAGATAAAGTAGAGGATATGATTAAGTTGAGTAAGGATTAAGTATAATGAGGTAGTATCTGGTTAAGAATTAGAGAAGGTTAGATAGTAGAACTCTTGTAGTTAGTAAGAGTATTTAAGTATAGAGATATGAGATAGCTTGAAAATAAAACAAAGAGATACAGTAAGGGAAAATAGAAAAGTTTTGAGAGAAGAGAGTAGATAGGCTAGAGTGAGGATGTTTTTAAAAGGAATGAGAAAAGGAGCAAATAAACACCAATAAAGTAACAAAACAAGTTATAAAAACTAACAATTATAAATCACAAACAAAAAAAAAAGAAAAATAAGAAATAAGAAAGAGGAAAAAAGACAAAAATAAAGATCTAGTGACAGAAAAAAACAAAAACAGCATTCCTATATATAGGGCCAGGGCCCATATAATATCTGTATGTCCGTTCACTGTGTTAGATTCTGGAGTATATTCCAATGTCTCTCATTTGCTCCGTAACCTATTGTCAGCTTTTTAACCCACTCTATTAGTGTTTGTGACCCTCTCTTGCCTCTGACAGCTCTGTACTTAGGTGTTAGGGCATTGCACCAACAGAGAGCAGCCAGTGTCGTCTTGGAGAAACCCCTGTGACCCTGTGCAGGTACCAAGCCTTGAGCACCTTTCCTATGTCTCTGGAGGTTCCAACTGGACTGCCTAGTCTCAGCCTGCTGGGGTCCTATGGCTGCTCTGGGCAGTCTTCCACCGCTGCTGAGTACTGAGTAGGGCAAGCAGTTACCTGACTGTCCTCCTGCTGGGTCTCTGGAGGACATGTAGCACCACTGTAGGTGCCGCCTATGGTGAGCACACAGGCTTTTGGATCTTTTTCTGCAACCCTGAAGTGTGGTGCTGGTCACTTAAAATGTTGGAGCTCTGCTACCACTTTCTGCACTTCAAGTTCTTGGATTATTGGGGGGAATTTTCTTATAGCTGCAGTGCCAAAGTTAGCAGTGCCACAGCTGGCACTTGCAGTTTGGGCCAGAGGCCTGAAATGGCACCAGCGGCTGGGCAGCTGGGCGGGCAGCTGCACCAGGTCAGTCACGCGCTTGAACTTTTTGCAGTGGATCTTGCATTCAGAGTACTGGATTCCTTCCACCATGGTTCCTGTTTCTGTTTTGGTTCATGAACTTTATTTTTTTTTTTTGTCAAGTCCTGCCTTCTCAGTAGTTAAACTTTATTTGTTCCAGCTACTGAGATGTGCTGCATCCTTGCAGCTGCCATTTTTAATCTCCTCCCCTCCTGCCATTCTTATGTTTTGTCACAATGGGAATTAGACAAGCATTCACTGCAGACTGAAGACATCTGCTCTCCAGAGCCCAGCACAACAAGGATCATATCCCAGCATAGCCGGAGAACACCGCTTAGTCCTGAAGGAGTTACAGTAGCTTCTCAAGTCCTTGGTGCTCCCACAGTTAAACTGGGGTGATGCTTCCTTTGAGAGGCTGCTAAGGATAAACAGACAGAATCTAGGACTCAGATACAAAATTCAGGTCAGTACAGTTGGGGCTTTGGACAGCCCAATATATATATCAACTGTTCACATGAGGAGGACTTACACTGTGTTACTGGTTGAAAAGTATGCTGTTGCTGACATTTTTGATGCAGGGGAGGACCCCAGTGCAAGTGTGACTGGTGAAAGGGATAAGATGTCCCAGGAGGAGGTTTTCCCTAAAGGAATAAGGTATCTGGTAGGGCTGGCCAAAGTCAACAAGGACACCTCAGTCAAAAACACATGTGGGTACAAAGTGTCAGCTGACACCAGACTCGGTTGCCCCAGATGTCTATGAAGGTTGGCCAGTAAGAGCTCTTTCCCTTAAGGCTGCAGTACTGTGGCTCCAGCAAGCCCACTGAGGACCTGAGGAGAGGAATCAAAACTCACTGCTTTCAGCATTTGGCCAGTATGGCCTGGAATGGGTGTGACCAAGCGATTTGACTCAGATTCTCTTCTGAATAAAATTAGGTATAATGAGCTCTAAGCCAGTTGTCTTTTGGTCTTCTGTCCTTGTCTGTGGACCTTGAGGATAATTCTGTGAAGGACTCTGGTCATTCATTTTCACTCTCGCATCTAGGCATGTATGGAAGGAGAACTAGATCAGTTAATAGGAAACCTTTGCCGGGCATGATGATGCACGCTTGTAATCCCAGTGCTTGGGAGGCTAGGACAGGACGATCGCACAGGTTCAAAGCCAGCCTCAGTTACTTAGTGAGGTTCTCACAACTGAGTGAGACCCTGTTTCCAAATAAAATATAAAATAGGTCTGGAAGTATAGCCCAGAGGTAGAAAGCTCCTGGGTTCCACCCCCAGTACCATTAAAAAAAAAATTAGGAAAATTTTAGGTATTCTAAGTGACCCACACTAACTTACTACATGCAACAGCAAGAACTTACTCCAATAGTCAAAATTATTTTAGATCAAAATATGTGTTTTCATATTCAAAGCAGATGTACAAGTGACTAGGTAAAATAAAACAATGGCTTAGCTCTATTTAAAATTCAATCACATTTGTGTCCTCATTAAGACATTTGCATTGCAAAATGTCTGACATGAGATACAGTTATCAGTGCCGCCATTGTCTCTATCTCTTCTGGGAAGATTCTCAGCAAACAGAGCCATTAAAAATCTAATTTTGCTGAATGCAATATAGATTAATAGCCAGTTCGTTCTATAAATACCACTTCTAAAAACAGACGGTTTTGCTGGTAAAGAAGAGAAATAAAATCCAAACAGCATTACCAATTACTACCAAAGCACTTTCAGCAGAATGGCAATCAATGCCTACTATTGTAAAAAGCAAAATCATGCATTCAAGTATATAACTGCAAAATTCACTTGAATTATAGTCACATCAAACTCAATTTATGAACTATGACACATTCAATGTATTGTATAGAAAATAAAATCGACAATAGAAATTCTCATATACTCTGTAGCAGCCCTATGATCATTATAAGCATTATTACCAAACCAAAAAAATAATTCTGGAAGGCAAGTAGTACCAACTCCATTTTAGAGGTAAGAAATCTAAGACACAAAAAAACGTATACACGCTGCACACATGGCACAGGGAAGAACCAAACCAAGATTGTTTTCACTGTATTCTGTCTTTCCAAAAATCAATAAATAACAGAGCTACTGAGTGCCCTGGGTCCTCTTTTGGCTTTCAATTTTCTTTTTAATGACTCACTTTCCAGGAAGGACCGTTCGATTGAGGTGAATCTGAGCGCCCATTTGGACAAGTGGCTCCACGTACTATAAAGTCTAAAATTCATTAGTCTCTGTTCCCACTGCACTTCACAACTGCTGAGTTTTAAATTCCTAACTAACTATACATGCTAATTGAAGGACACCAGGGCACAGATGAAACGAGTTAGGAGTGAAGTAAAACTAATCTCATGTTCCCTGTTTGAGAGATTTGCATCTGAAGATGAGTTTCTGAAAATTCGAGATCCACTGATGGGGGAGAAAAACGTGAAAAACTAGTAGATGGAATGTTAGAGTCTCTCATGCTGCGAACCTCTAGAGCCCACTCCCCTGAGGGGGTGAGCACAGCTACCGGGCCAGGCTCCTTCTGACCTCATGCTGCCCCCTCCCTTGATTGGCAGGCTCCCAATCCCCAAGGCCAGGGCGATAGCTCTGTAAACCCCAGAGACTAGGTTGAAGTCTTTCTGGAGCTGGACAATGATTGTATCTCAACTATAACACAAATCAAAGAACTTAGGGGGCTGGGTCTGCTCCTTGGGTTATGACTGAATTACAGTTTTCTCATGTTAAATTAAAAAAAAAAACAGAGGGCTGTGATATGGCTCAGTGGTAGAGTCATGCCTAGTCTGGGGTTCAACCCAGCAAATTAATTGATTAATTAATTAAATAAATAAATAAACAAACAAAAGAATAGTTCCCACTTTCTTCGTGGCTGGCTGAAGGAAACCAAAGGCACAGTGCAGCATGATCCTAAATGACTATAAAGTTCTGTTTACATCATATTGTCCAAGATAATGTCACTTGAGGTTTAATATTCTTTGTCTAGTTGCTGTGGATTTTATTAAGATTAAAAGCTGATCTGCTAAGCATTTATCTACTACTCCTAGCAGTAACAGGAGTCATCAAAATTCCATTCTTGGACTGCTACATAGAAATCTACCCCATTGACAAAAACAAGAGCACCGCAGATAGCAGCATGACCCATCCCGCTCAGTGGAGCCCTGTGCAAACCATCCAATGGAAAAGATGTCCCCAGGCTGTGCCGTAGAGAATAAAGTGTAGTGTTTACTTAGTGGTCATCTTTTTGCTATGATACCAACAGCCAAAAAATAAAATTATCTTTAAATTTCCTGCAATGCAAGTAGCCACAAGAAGGGAAAATAGGGTACACAGGATCCAGTTAAGAGTCTGGGTTTATGAAGGTTTAATTCCATAGGTGGACATGAAAATCCAGGTGATAAGTCAGCACAGCATGGTATGCTTCATGAAACTTAAAAAACTGGAGGGGTGCTTTTTACCAAAAATCAAGTTTCATAGACACCCAACATTAACCTAAGTAGATATTGCTGCTCAAACAGATTTAATGATACTTAAAATGACAAGATGAGTGAGTTTAAATTAATACAATGTCATGAAGCACATTGTTTTGCTGCAGTGGGTTGGCTGCTCTAAGAAGGTTCTCCCCAGGTGACCCACTAAGGCGACCACCGTGGGCCACCCTGGGCTGTGGGATGTGTAATCTTCCCACATTGCCTCCTCCCAAACCAACCCACTTTGAACCCTTTGTTCTGTGGTGCCATGGTGACATTTTGGCCCCTGGCTTGAAGCAAATACATCATTTACTTCTTTCTGAATTTGTTCTCATTAGCCAACTTGATGATAAACCCAAAAAGGCCTTGAGTCTCAGAGTGGTACCCAATTGTACAGTGGTCATCCAAGATGTAGAGCGATGGTAAGAACATGAGAACACAAACACTACATATCTTTCAGCCAACTCTTAGACCTCTCTGAGAACCCACTCATGGACTCTGTGTGTGTGTGTGTGTGTGTGTGTGTGTGTGTGTGTGTGTGTGTGTCCTTCTTTCTGTCCCCAGAAACACTACTGGAGAAGAAAGAACATTAGTCGAGGAACCAAGAGAACAGTGTCAGTCTCTATCCACTTATGGGATTCATCTCCCTTCTCCGGGTGTCTTGGATAAAATGAGGGCTCTAGTGAGAATCCTGATGATGTCTGAGGCCCTTGGGAGACCTGCCTTGTATAATGTTACTGTCTCTAATGCCCTGGGTAGTGCTGGGTAAAAAACTCACATAGTCTGGATAGGGGGCTTCCTAATGTACCTTTAATCCCAGAATTTATTGGCAGTGTGGCCTGTCCTGGTCTCTGGCTGAGGCTGTTGGTGCAGCTATGCTGATGGGAGGGTCTGGTGCAGGTTTGCCCCAGCCATTCTGTAACAACTGGCCCTAGAAAGTTGCTGAATACCACTAACACCTGCCAACACCAAAGCACATCTACATGGAGGGACCAAAGATGGATAGAAGATGATTCATCTTGTAATTTCACATTTAGGAGATTCAAAATATCAATTTTTTAAAATAAATTCAATAAATAGAAAATATTTTATCTACTCAATCTTATTTATAAAAGCTCAACAAATAAGAATCAAGATAAAAAGGAAGCCGGGCGTGGTGGCGCACGCTTGTAATCCCCGCGCTTGGGAGGCAGAGACAGGAGGATCGCGCAGGTTCGAAGCCAGCCGTGCTGGCGTAAGAGACCCTGTTTAAAAAATATAAAATAGGTCTGGGAGCGTAGCCCAGAGGTAGAAGGGCTTCCAGGAACCCCAGTACCACCAAAAAAAAAAAAAAAGATAAAAAGGAAGAAGAAAGGAAGGAAGGAACGAAGAAATGGCACTCTTTCTTGCTTCTACAATAAATTTGCATTCTAGCACAGGGCTTATGACATAGTTTTCAATATTTAGATCCAATTTATTCAAATAAGTGCAACCTAATTATAAGGAGCTATTTTAAATACTGATTTACTTCCCATTTAATTTAAAACCTTGTCACCTGTGACTATTATTCCAAATAAGTTCCTTATAATTTAAACAATGGAAAATTAATTATAATTTTTAAATTAGCTTTGCTTAGATACAACTGTTCTCAAAACTCACAGCCCTCTGAAAGAGGCCATTAAAGACAGACCCATCAAATACATTCATTGTAAACCCTGAGTTTCAATTTTTTAACACAAAGAGCTTACATTTTTTCTAATATTTTAAGTCATTTATTTCCATACCACATGACGGAACTAGAGCAAGAGAGTGTGTTGGAAGTATGAGAGGGGTCTGGGATTAGAAATCCAGTCTCTAGTCCACTAATCTTGGGTACATCATGTGACCAAACTATTGTCATGCAAAGTGGAAACACATTAAGTATCTTCTTTTATTGTGCTTTTTAATATGTGATTTTTGGACTGCAGGCTTGGTCATTTTTTTAAATTAATTTATTTATTTTTTAAATTAATGCATTGTAGTCATATATCAATCACATTGGAGTACAAGACTTGAGAGGATATACAAGCACCCATCATCCAATTAGCCCTCATCCAGCCCCCATCCCATTCCCTCCCCCTCCCTCCATCCCACGCTTCTTTGGTGAAGTTTATTAAAAAGATAGAAGTACAGCCGGGCGTGGTGGCGCACGCTTGTAATCCCCACGCTTGGGAGGCTGAGACAGGAGGATCGCGCAGGTTCGAAGCCAGCCGCGCGCGCTGGCTTAGGAGACCCTGTTTCCAAATAAAAATGTAAAAATAGGTCTGGGAGTGTAGCCCAGAAAGTAGAAGGGCTTCCAGGAACCCCAGTACCACCAAAAAAAAAAAAAGATAGAAGTACAGAAAGCAGTTACAGCCCCATGCCATTCAGGAGTGGCATTGGTGGGGGTGTTTGAATGAATTCACCCAAGGCTTGGTCATTTTTAATTCAAACTCTTGTCTTCATGAAGACCTATTTCCAAGGACCCTTCACAATATGCCTATTATATGCCTATATATTGAATGAACAAAGGGAGATTTGACTCTCATGACTTCAAATGTGGTGCACTCTGTAAAATTCTACCCTTCAGCATTCTGAAGAAAATTCACATAAAATAGAGACTTAACAATAACTTCACCTTGATAATTAGAAACTAACAATGTTCCACTTGCTCATCACTAGGGGATGCTCACACAGGCTGCCTCAGAAGTCACCACAGAGCTACAGAACACAGTGTTTACTGGCTCTGCACATGACAAGTTAACCTGGTCCAAAGAGCAGAACGAGGATTTAAACAAGAGAGGTGGCCCAGACCTTGAAATCTGTCTCAAGTTCCAGTTTCGTCCCTGTTCCTTTCCAGCTGTAAAATGCCAGGCAAGTTTCCTATCTCTCTAAATGTAGCTCATCCTCTACTCAACTACCAAGGTGGCCTGGGGACCACACAAGCGAACAGATTGGAGGCACTTACCAGAGTGCTATTAGAGTAAACACTTAAATACACCAGCCGGCGGACGTGAGCATGAATGCTAAGGATGCCAGGATCCGGTGGCAGTGAGTTTATGGATAAGTAAACTAACTTTCTTCTGTGCCACTTTTACATCCTCACCTTTGCTTTTGGAACAAGGAAAAGCCTCCAGAGACTGAGTAATTAAGGGTTCTTTTATTATAAAATTGAGGGAAAGAGAAAAATCACCTGGGAGGAAGCTTCTTCACACTTGAAGCAGATGAACAGAGCTAACGTGCAATTCCTTCGAATGTTTTTTTCAGAATGGAAACCACACAGCGGGGCACCCTCTTGGCCTGTGCTGTGGCAGAGAGGGCCACCTGCACCTCCTGGGCCCTGGCAGTTCTAAAGAGGGAGCTGCTCCCAAGAGATGCAATGAACAGGAATGATGAGGGAAAAGAAATAAATTCTGAACGCAATTAAGGAACTGTCAACAAGAAAAGGTTGAGCAAAACCAGATGTCATGTATTTCTTTGGGCTCAAATTACTTTCACATCAGAATTATAATTAGGGGTATCATTATAATCCACAGTGGCCTCATAGTTGACAGTTCCCTCCTCCCTTAATCCAACCAATTAAATGTCACCCATCAACATCCCTTTCACAAAGGGCTTCTGTCATGGTGGGCATGGTGCACACTTGTAATCCTAGTACTTGGGAGGCTGAGACAGGAGGATCTGAGTTCGCGGCCAGCCTCAGCTACTTAGTGAGGCCCTCCACAACTTAGTGAGACCCTGTTTCAAAATAAGGAATAAAAAATGGGCTGGGGGTGTAGCTCAGAGGTAGAATGCCCCTGGGTTCCATCCCCAGCACTAAAAATGGGGAGTCCCCTGTTCATCACCTCACCTTGAGTAATGAAATGAGCCACAGAATTGAGGAGCTTCTTATACATATATACTTTTTTTCGACACACTGTCCTAAGAGAGATCCTGTAATATCGTGGGGAAACACTAACCCCACATTACGATAGGGCAGGGGCACCTTGAGAAGCATTATAGATGCAGTAGTGTCACCCCCAGATTTATACGTCGAAATCTCTTTCCCCAGTACATTAGAACGATACTTTATTTGCAGAAAAGATCTTTAAAGAACTGATTTAATTTAAACGAAGGCATTAGGGTGAGGCCCTATCGCAAAAGGACTTGTAGCCTAATCGGAAGAGGGAGACATCAGGAATGCAGGTGTACAGAGAGACCAGGGAAAGATGCCGCGAGAAGGTGATTTCTCCACGCCGAGGAGGCCTGAGGAGAAGCCAACCCTGCCCTCCCTGGTCTCAGGCCTCCGGCCTCTAGAACAGTGAGAAAATAAATCCGCTCTATCCAGTCTGTGATACTACCGTAGCACTAGGAAATTAATGCAAGGTCATAAGCATCTCTAAAGGTAAAGTCCTCGGCGGCCATGTTGCTAAGTGTTTTTACCAAGTCATTTTTAATAGCTCATGTGTTTAAACAAAAGTATCATATAATAAATATATGAATGTGCCTAACATCAGAAAGCACTGCAATAACTTTCTAACTTGCCCCAACCAGTTCATCTGTGCTCCATTTTAATAATTTCCACCTACCACTGTCAAAATGGAATCTTCCCAAAGCAAGGCCTTGAAAACTGTATTCACCTGTGTAGTGATGTCCACATCTTCTGGTTAAGGACCAAGTGAAATTCACACAAGGCCTGGGAAGGATCATCCTACGCCGCCTTTCTAGTGACACCTGCTCCCAACAGGACCACCTGCAGCACCTGGGCACGCCAGCCTTTCCCTCAGTCCTTATTTCTGGTTTTTTTTTTTTTTCCTACTTAGAACCCACAGACCTAGAGGACCTAGAGTCTAAGAGGCCACTGAAATGGTATGCAAATAGTTACATCTCTCTACATATAAAGCCTTTTTCCAGGAAGGCTCATAATTATCATCTGACTTTCCAAGAGATTGACTTTGTTGAATTTCACCTGAGCCCTGTACTCCTGGGAAACTGGCCGCTGAGAAGCCCCCACCCATTTGTGTTCCAGGAAACAACTGATGACAAAGAATCTCCCTCCCCTGTATGACTCCGTAAGACTCACCCGTTGTTGCAGAACTTCTCTGGAATAACTGACCCAATGCCAATTAGGGTGGAAAAGAGGAAGCTTCTTACACCGGCAGGCACGGAGTTAGGATAGCCCCCGAAATCACTGGACCCAAGCTCCACGTGAGATCTCATTTTATAGAACAAAGTGCGGAAGTAGGTAGGCAGGCTTACAGAAGGTGAAACGTGGCAGTTAGTGATTGGTGGAAAATTCCTGAGCAAGTTATGACCTCTGTGACTTACAACCTACATTACAACCTAAGTGACTCATGACCGTGCTATGACCTACGTGACTTATGACCCATTCTCCAGGTGATTGCCTGGATCCACGGCCTTCCATTTTAGTAACTTTTCTACCACATCCCCTCCTCTTCCTCTACATAATCCCTTATGACTTTATCTCTTGTTACAGTGTCCCATTGGTATTCCTGGTGTAACACTTGCACCTGCTCTAGTTAACTCCTGATAAATGTACTTAAGAGATTAATGATACCAAGCCCAAAAAGCAATATGATACCAGCAGGATCACAACTCATCACTGGGCCTGTTGTCAAAATCAGCATTATCAGAAACAAGAGTACACAGAGAGTCTTCACCCTGGCTCTTTCTTTTAGAAATTTTTAGCTGTAGGAGAGTCCAAGGATCTGTAGCTGCTGCCCAGGTTTATTCGGAAACCACTTTCATATGGGAATGGTGGACCGTTGGCTTGACACCCCAACTTTAAGGGCTGAGGGAGTGGTAAGAACAACTTGACATGGTCCCTTCCACCTGGGGTCTAGGCTACCCTGCCCTGGAAGATTTACCCAAACCCAGTCTCCCTAACTCCAGAAGTGTATAGAGTCCTGTACCATCAGGGGAAGAGGCAGGTTTAAGCGTTCAGCAATCTCTTTGGCAATGTTAGCTAGGCCTTTTAAGAATCACTGGAGGTGATGCAAATTCCAGATTAGCCTCACTGCCATGGATATCTGTTGAATGACTTTGTTAACAAAGGCTGGACTGTTGTCTGACCCAATGATCATGAGGATCCCAAAACACGGGATGACTTCTTTGGCTAGGGCCTGGGACACTCGCTTCTACCCAGTCTGAAAAAGTGTAGACCATGACCAGCAGCTCTCTGTACCCTCTATATGGCTGTATGTCTATAAAGTCCACCCCTAAGTGCTAAATGGATAGGACCCCTGCTTTTGTGACGACAGCAAAGTCCCTGCCTGCCTGGAGTGGTTCCGTGCACAGGGCAGGCAAGCCTTGCTGGCTGGCCTGCTGAGTCGACATAGCCAGCAGTAGTAGGACCCTCAAGTATTTTTGCAGCAAGTCGTGTAAAGAGTATTTCCCAAATGGGTGTGCGCCCCCTGGGATTGTTATCTTCCTGTTTGGAGTCTTTGGTTGCTCCCTGGGCAGTCACCATTTCTCTTTCTTTTAGAAGTATGAAACACACTTTCTTCTCTCTTCTTCTTCTTCTTCTTCTTCTTCTTCTTCTTCTTCTTCTTCTTCTTCTTCTTCTTCATCTTCTTCTTCTTCTTCTTCTTCTTTTTTGTGTGTGTGGTACTGGGGATGGAATCCAGGGGCATTCTACCTCCGAGTTACACCCCCAGCCCTATTTTTTTATTCTTTATTTTGAATCAGGGTCTCACTGAGTTGCAAAAGGCCTCACTAAGTAGCCGAGGCTGTCCTCGAACCATGAACCTCCTATCTCAGCCTCCCAAATGCTGGGATTACAAGCTTGCGCCACCTCACCTGGCTCAACACACTTTCTTAATTGTGTGTCCCTGAAGGACTGCCTGTTCAGCTGCCTCATCTGCCAGCCGATTACCTCGGCTCACCCGGTCTTGCCTTGTGTGAGCCTGACAAAGCACTACTGCTATGGTGTGTGGGCCCAGGCAGCCTCTGGGAGTTGGAGGATTTGGTCACTATTTTTAATTTATTTGCCCCTGAGGTTGGCAGTCCTCTTTCTTGATATATTGCTCCATGCATGTGCAGAGTAGCAAAGGCATAACAAGAGAAAGTGTAGACGTTGCCCATCTCCCTTCTGCGAGGAAAAGTGTTCTGATGAATGCACAAAGCTCAGCTTTCTGAGTAGACACAGTTAGGTAGCCGGCCTTTCTCTATAATCTTGTCTTTCGTGTTTACTGCATAACCAGTACAGTACTCTTTGTTGTAAGCTATGGCTTCATCCCTAAAGAGCTCCGTGTCCGAGTTGGGGAGCAGTTCATCTCTCAAATCTGGATGGAAGGAAATTTCTTCCAAAATATCTTGGCTTGCATGGTTGGGTTCTCCCTCCTCTTCAGGCAGTTCTGTGGCTGGGCTTAAGGCTTGAGTGGCTTCCACCCAAATGGGGGCTTTTCCCCTAGCATAGCTTGATATGTGGCCACTTGTCCCCTGTCATCCAGTGGCTGGCTGTCTTGTTTAACAGGGAGGCGACCTGGTATGGCACCCTGATGATAATATTCTGTCCCAAAGGTAATTTGTCATGCCCCTGTACCAGCACCACCATGGCCTCTAGTGCCCACAGACAAGGAGGCCAAACTGAGGCCACTGGGTCCAGTCTTTTGGACAGGTAGGCTACAGGTCTGTTCCATGGGCCTAGCCATTGGGTTAGGACTCCTAACCCAAGTCCTCCTTTTTCAAGTACGTAGAGAGTGAAGGAATGGGTGACATCCAGGAGCGCCAGCATGGGAGTTTCACGTCACTTTTTTCTTGAGTTGGTTGAAAGCATCCTCTTCCTTCTTTTCACATTTAGGGTGTCCGTGGCAGGCCCTCGAAGGCCCCGTGGAGCAGCTTAGTGATGGCAGAGAACTGTGGGATTCAGAGTCTGCAGAATCCAGCTGCCTTCAGGAATTCCCTGAGTTGCCTCTTAGTTTATGGAGGGAGTACTGAGTGATTACTTGCATTCAGTCTTCCCCAACCTTCTCCATCCCCTGCCGATTTGAGCCTTTTTCTTGGAGACCCTGTAGCCTGTCTCCTGTAAGAAGGATAGCAGCTCTTCAGTGTCCTTGTTACAGATCTCCCTCGCAGGGACGGCCAGGAACAGGTTGATATACTGTAAGATGGTGCACTCAGCAAGTCAGAAGGGTTGTTTTTTTTTTTTTTTAAGTCTTTTGCCCCCACCCAAAGATGTAAAGGGAGATTTTGAACCCTTGGGGAAGACGTGTCCAGGTTAACTGTCCTTTCGAGCCAGTCTTCTGGGTCCTCCCATTCGAAAGCCAATAGGAACTGGCTCAATTGTTAGTCTCAGGCAGGAAAGAGCATCCTTCAAACGTAGGTATGTGAAAGCAGCAGCCAATGGAGGCATCCGACTCAGCAGAGTCTAAGGATTGGGATCATGAGTGTAGAGTCTCGGTGGCATCGTTAATTCCGCGGAAGGCCTGTATGGCTAGTCCTCGGTTTCTTTACCAGGAGCAAAGGGGTCTTCCATTAGGATTGGATTTCCCATGGCATTCCTCTCTCTTTTAAGTCTTTTGATATGGGATGCTCTCCCCAGTTGGACCTCTGTCTCACCAGGGTGGCACCTGGCTTTAATGCCACCAATATCGGTGGGTGGCCTCTCACTATTGGTGGGTGGCCTCTTGCAAGACCGATTTCCCCTTATATGTCCCAGACTCGGGGAAATCATTCTAAGTACCAGTCCATATTAGTGGGCATGTCTTCTGTTGTCCTTTCCTGATGGATCCTCCATTCTTCTTCTGGGTGGATTTCTAATGTCAGCACAGGCAGGGAGCCAGAGCTGGTCATGCGGCCCAAGTCCATGGTCACTGTGGTGCCTAGTCTCTCCCTAAAGGGTCTGGGGGCTTCAGATACATACAGGAAACAGTGATGGACTTGGTGGCCCCCTACCATGCAATCTTGAGGCTCACAAAACCGATACTTTCAGTGGACCCCACTGCTCCAATGATGGTGACTGGGTCCTTTGTGAGTCTCCTTCTTGGGTGGTCACAGTAGAATTAGCCACCCCAGTATGCAGAATGAAGTCCACAGCTTGGCCCCTGAGATCAATTTTGACCATGGACTCTTGGGGGCCTATCACAATGGCCCGGATGTCTTCAGTCGGGCTCAGATCCCTAGCCAGCGACTTCAGTGTCAAGAGATCTGCACCTGGGGCCCTCCCTTATGGTTAAAGGCTGCGACTACAGCAGGTTTATGTACGTGTTTTCTTTGCACCCTCTCTTGCAGAGTGTCTGTTTTCTTTCCTCGTTCTGGGCACTCATTCCACCAATGGCCTTTCATCTTACAATAGGCACATTGGTCCCTGTCTAGCCGTCGCCCCCTTCCTTGGTTTCTGGGCAGGGCTTGTGTGGCTCCATGGCAACCTCATGGTGACCACCAAGACTCACGCCTTTTCTCGTCTCTCAGTTGCTCTCCTTCTTAGCAATGGCCTCTCAGTTTGCAACCACCTTGGAAGTGATCTTGATAAGTTCACTCATGTTTTTTCCCGAAAGCCCTTCCAGGCATTGTAGTTTATGTCTCACATCATAGACCAACTAGGTAACGAAGATGGTGTTCACCATGGACCGGTTTGGGGAGCCTCTGGGTTGAATGGGGTGTGTCTCCAATAGGCATCTCAGAGTCTGTCATCAAATTGACTAGGGGCTCCTGCTCTCCCTGGATAAGCTCTCTCACTTGCACCACATCGGTGGCTCCCTCAAGGATGGCTCCCCTCATCTCATTGAGAGCTGGAGTTCTCCCTTCTGCACTTGGGTCACAATTCAGTCACGTGTCAGGCACGGCATTATCTGCAGATCCTTCAGGACTCAGCGGGCTGGCTGGGGTCTGCATGAGTAATCACACCCGTGTGGCCTGAAGGACCTGGCATCTCTCCTCGGGGTCAGAGTTGCTAGGAGTTGGCGGCAATTGTCCCAAGTTGGTCTGTGGGTCTCCGTGATTGAGGCTAGCAAATCTATCATAGCTTGAGGCTAGCAAATCTATCATAGCTTGAGGCTAGCAAATCTATCATAGCTTGCAGCTGATTAGAATAAGGAGGGGCGTGTTTCCATCAATTCAGGATATCAGTAGTGGTGAAGGGTTGATATGAGGGTGGCTGGCCAAGTGCTGTATCTGCTGGGTGTATCCTGGCCTCTACCATAGTAGACATCATGGCACAGGCTCTTCCCTAGACTTTAGTTGACCAGAGGTTGGGGAGTAGTTCCAAGTGGCTATTTGTTCCTTTGGAACCAGGGGGGTACAATGTCAGAGTAGTGAAGTTGGTGGTTTTGGAGGGTAGACCAGCAGTGCTCCTGTAGATTGGTCAGAGGTCAGCGGTGATAGCTGTTTGTGTGGCCACTCGTATCATGGGCCCCTGGTATCTGCAGTTGGTATGGAGGGGACGCAACCTCATCTTCTGTAGGGACCAGCGGGGGCACTGGCTTATGGTGTTCAGATTCGGTGCTCCTTACAGCTAAGATAGCCGAGGCAGGAAGGAGTCTGTTGTTTAGTAGTGAAGCCATCTGGGAGGATTCAGAGCCAGAAGATATCAGGAGTCTATGTACGGGAACTGGATGGGGTAACCTAGTGGCCCCATGCAAATTTCTGGGGCCCCAAGGACAAGGGCCAAGTCCAAAGTCCTGTCTGGCGTCCAGTCAACGTGGAACATGAGCTTAGCAGGTCTTAGCTCTACTCTATAGTTACCAGAAAAGCCCAGCTGAAAATTGCCCAGCATGGCTTGGAGAACTGTGCAAGTTTGACATTGGTTGTATGTCAAACCCATAACTGTCTGGAGGCTGAGGGCAGAATTCCTAAGCACATGGAGAGTTATATGTGCCTCTCCCTGTGTGGTACACAGGGTGGGGGTGAAGAGAACAAGTCTCTCCCTCGAGCAGATGCCTGCCTGGTCAGCCTCCTGACTTGGAGACTTAAGCAAGTCTTAACCATAGGGCCATGTGTACAAACCCCATGCCTGGTCTCCCCTTTATTACGGAGAGGTAAGAACCCACTAAGGTGAAATGACCTTCAGTGGAACCGCAGGTTAGGGCCCAATCAGAACCCTTAGCCACCGGGCATAAGACCATCCCTTATACATTCATTCAGAAGTTGTGCATTCCCAATTTAAATTCCTACTCTCTTCTCCCAAGAGGAGGCCAATCGCACCTTGGAATACACTTCAGGGCTTCCCCAGAGTACACATCTAGGCTCCAGGCGGTGACCAGCTTGGATACAATCTCCAGTGGGGTGATTGGTCTGGCACCAGTTTCCTGCACTGGGTTTCCACTACCTAAGTACCCTGGGGGCCCTTACCTTGTCTGGGACACTTGCTTAACCTCGTCTTCTTTCACCCAGACGCCTCTAGTCCAGGGTGCCGCAATCCTCCTGGGCCTACTGCAAGGGGATCCCAGAATACCATCGGGGTTGTGCATTTCCCAGTTCCAGGGACCCCCCGGTAAGCTGCAGAGTCTGGGAGCAGCAGCCTCTGAACAATGGGGGTCTGGGCGAAGGGATCTCTCTGGGGCCTCCAGAGATGTTATATTCTCTGGAATAAATGACCCAGCACCAGTTAGGACAGAAAAGAGGAAGTTTATTACACTGGTGGGCATGGAATGAGGATAGCTCCTGAAAAGCTCTGGGCCCAAGCTCCATATGAGTTCACATTTTATAGAACATAGGATGAATTAGGCAGGCGGTCTTACAGAAGTTGAAACATGGTGGTCAGTGATTGGAGGAAATTCCTGAACAAGTTACGACCTGTGGGACTTATGAAATACATGACATACCAGCCTATGTGTCTTATAACCGAGTCTTTGGGCTGTTGCCTGGAAACATGGCCTCCCATTTTGGTAACTTTTCTACCACACCATGGCCCCCTTGCTTACCTCCAATAAGGTTGGATACTGAAAAAGTGCATCAGGAAAAAGAAATAGCAGAGAACAAAGAGAAGGGTATAAAAAATGGAACCCGCAGCATAAGTTACAAGAAGGTAAGAAAGAGAAAGGGGCAGAAAAATGGAGTAAACAGAAAGAGGCCTCAAATGTTCCTAAAGCCCATGGTAGCAGTTCAAATCCTTTATCAATACACAGAAAATTTTGCAGCAAAGGAACACCAGAAACATCACAGGAATCTAAGTCATTTCACTCTTCAACAACATTTACCTATATTTCCTGCTTTGCACTAAAAAAAATATTTAAGCTAGTCTCTAGAGTATTATAATAAATTTTTAAAGTTATAGATTTGAGACTTCTCAGACTTTTCTTCACAACCCAAAATACAGTAATATCTTCCTATACCTCCATCAAATTAACAGAGCATAAAATCGTCCCTGTCTTAAATATAGTAGCGTGTCCTGATTTCAAGAAGATCAGGTATGTTGGCCTCATGCGATCAGCAGTTTCCACCAGATACTAAAATAACCTCAAATCGTTTTTCTCTCTGCATTTTTAGGCTGTGACATTCACCTCACTTCCAGGCAGTCTTGATGGAGCCAGAGTTGGGCTACAGAACCATGTGTGCATTTCTGGAGGCTACGCAAAATTATCGTTTCCCTTAATTTTATTCTTGCTAGGGTGAGCTCAATGTACTCTGGGACTCCAATTTCTAATGCTTCATTTTTAGTCAATATCCTCAGGTTTTCAATATGTAAGCAAATTTCCTGAAGTCCTTCTATGTGAAGGTGAGAAATATGCTATTATTTCACTTTATTATATTAAAGATAACAAGTTTCATAGGATGATGGCATTTCCTTGAAATAGATGTCTAAAGCCCAAGGCTAAACAAAAAAGTGCAATCAAACCAAAGGAAATCACATAAAGCAAATTCAGAAAAATCTACTACCTCGATGTAATTCTCTTGTATTTTGTTTTCATGGCAAATCTATTAGGGCTGTGGGTGGGAAAGGGTGAGGTAGAGCAGAGTGTGGGGAATTAAATTCACCGCTGAGATCAGCTCCTGGTCTTCCCAAATGTCCCTTCCCCCCACCCCATCCAATCCCGTGCTTTCTCTTCTGACCCGCTGCTTACCAAATCTCTCCTATCAACTCAGCCTCCTCCATAGCCCAGGTCATGGCCAGAATAAAGACCAAGGAGGTCCAGGGATAGGGCTCAGGAGCCAGAGGAGTCTGTACAGGGCTCAAACTCCAGAACCAACACATATCCTCTTCTCAAAAGCTTCTATGAGTGTGATTATGTGAGTACAGTGTGATCGGTTGGAAACATAAATTACTGAAGAAATGAACCTGATTTTGAATGAAGAGGAGAGTCTATGGGGTCAGGCAGGAAAGTTGTCTGTGTATGAGACAACTCAAGAAAGGTATGGAAACAGGAATGCATGAAACTTCCTGGAAGGTCAGTGACAAGCTCTAGATTGGTTCGACTGAAAAGACTGAGTTGAGACCCTGGTGGAGATGAGAGGCACCAGGAGCCTGGAGGGGCTGTCAACCATGCAACTTTGATCATAACAGTGACACCAGAAGTTTGTTTTTAATCCAAAGACAGGAAAGGAAATACTGTGATAGATAAACACAATCAACTAATCTGGTCATTTTATTCATCTCCAAAACAAATGATCAGAAGCTAATTAAAAAAATACATATAGACCTTAAGGGTGGATGGGTGGGTGGATGGATGGATAAGTGGATGGATGGAAGGACGGATGAAGGGATAAATGGATGGATAGATAAGAGAGCTAGACTAGCACAAACTTAATAGTTTCTCCCATTTGCTTATCCAACCATTATTTACAGCCTTTGCTTAGACCTTTTAAAAAATTCAAACACATTATCAAAAGCAGTTCCAGGGAATCAAGCAATTACCGAGAATCAATATTCCTTTTGGGGTTGGAGCCTGCTGGGAGAGTCATATCATGCAAAAAGTAGAGAACTGAAGCAGATCCTTTTTTTCTTTTCCAGGGTTACCTGTTTAGGAGAGAGTGCCAGCTTTCTGCGTACAAAGGTAAATCAGCATGCTCAGCAAAGAGGCAGGCACTGGCATGAGATATTTTAATTGATTCATCCCAAAGTCTGGACTGGTTTCAAGTTGTCTTTGCACTTTTAGTAAATATTGAAGAGTGCACATTTTGGGAAACTGCCTTTGCACATGGAATATACATCTTCTCTACATTAATAAAGAATAGATCATATAGAAACGCTCACTGAAAATAAAAGAAACCTTACCCAATACAAGTCATCTTTTAAACCCCAGAGAACATTTTAGAGCTGAAGGAAACTTCAGAGATCATGGCCACGGACCTCAGTACCAACCACTCTGGAAAACCGAGATCAGGAGAATTTAAGCAACTTGCCCCAAGGCCTAGAGCAGGCGACCTATTTTTCTTTCTGCTAAAATGCACCGTCTCAGTAACTGCATCAGAATGCTTCTTGGTATGCAGAGTGCGCATCTAGCAAGTTCTTGCTGAGGAGGTCTATAACTTAATGTACACACGGTACCTTGCATTTTAAAAATATGACTGGTTACAGAGTAGAAAAATAAAATATCACAACAGGCTACCTAAAATCAAATAGGACTTTTAATTCAAACTTGTTAGACATAATAGATGTCAGCTAACAAAGCCTTTTCCTAATTTTAATAATTAATTTTATTTAATTTTAATTAATTTTACTACTACTACTACTACCACTACTACTACTACTATTTAGTGAGGCTTTTTACAGTTCGATGAAACCCTGTTTCAAAATAAAGAATGAAAATTAGGGCTGAGAGTGTAGCTCAGAGATAGAATGCCCCTGGGTTCCATCTCCAGTACCACAAAAAAAAAAAAAAAAAAAAAGATATCCAGCCAGGCGTGGTGGCGCAAGCTTGTAATCCCCGCACTTGGGAGGCTGAGACAGGAGGATCGCGCTGGTTCGGAGCCAGCCTCGCTGGCTTAAGAGACCCTGTTTCCAAATTTAAAATAGGTCTGGGAGTGTAGCCCGGAGGTGGAAGGGCTTCCAGGAACCCCAGTACCACCAAAAAAAAAAGGTATCCAAAACACAGAAGCACCATGTATCAAGTCTTACAGAGAAACTATTTTCAACTCATTTTGAACTATTGAGCTTTTTGTCCAAAAGATATATTAGAACCAAACAATATATAAAAAGAAGAAAAAAAAAACAAAGACAGAGCTACTGTAATTTAGAGTACAGGGACGCAGATGATCTCTGCCCTATAATGCTGTGTGGTCCTCGAGCTGATTCTATGAACATGTGGATTTCACAGAGAGGACCACACCCCAGGAAGTAGTCACTGTGGCCCAGCTTCCCAAGGCAGCGTCTGGAGCGGGTTAAAACTCCTCACCTCAGCCTCTGCAGCTAGAGGAGTCTAGCAATAGGTAGGATTTGGAACGCAGAATACTGCTGGACTAACTTCTTTCCGTCTCAGGATCTAACCACTGACACTTCAGTCTCCTGATGTGCATGCATCCTCCATCATGGTCTCATGATCAGGTGTTCTGAGGCTACCACTATCCCCTGCCTGCTCACCACTCCCCTGCCTTCCTCTTTTTTTCTTTCCTTTTCTCATTCTTTCTCTTCCTCTTTCTCCTCCTCATCCCTTCCTCCCTAAAAGAAGGGAGAAAAGGAAGATTACTTTGAGTCAGGTGATCAGGCTCTAATTCAAATTCTCTAGATTTCTATCCTAACTTTGCTAATTACTAGCCAGGCAACTATGCCTCCATTTTTAGGGCTATAAAATAGATGTGCTCATAACAGAGCCCCTACTTGTGTAATTACTATACTTAATTGAGTTAACCTATGATAATCAGGGCTCAATAAATGTTCAGTCATCGTTATTATCTTAACTAAAGTGTATGGGTTTCCAAAGTTGTAATAAGAAGGAATGACAAGTAACACCAAGATGCATCATAGATAATTATGCTTAAGCCAAACTACTTAGAAAGGCTCTTCCAGTTTTACAAGACAGGACTTGCTAAGGAGTCTCAACAGCCCTGTGGTCACTACGCTGAGGCCTCACAGGGCAGAAATGGTACCAGGAGCCTCCTGCACTGCTGCGGCCTGGGCCAGACAAGTGAGCGCCCTCGGGGTACTGGCAGGGGTGACCAGCCCCTGAAGGACCTTGGGCAGCACGTGGAGCATCGAAGCAGACCCCTGTGGGGCTCTCGGTCATCCCAAACTGAAAATCTTGGATAAGAAGATTTGGAAAACAGAAAACAAAATTAAATGTCTGTGGAACATCACAGTTTTAAAGCACTTACTCCATATCACAGCCAAGCGGAGAAGTTCCGGGCTGGGCAGCCAGAGCCCGATTGGTGGGAGCCGGGAGCAGCGAGGCAGGGTGGCCAGCCTCAGGGCCCTGAGCTCTGATATGCCGATCTCTAGAGCAACATTTATTGTGCCTGCTTCTTGAGCACATGTCCTTGGCATTTTCAGAAACAGTGCCCAAGAAGCATCAAACCTGACACTGGAAGGCTGTTATAGCTGGTAGAGAACATTTCACATCAGGAGAGCACAGAATCGGCACCTTTTTTTAGCCTCCTCATTCAGAGCTGAATGTACGATCCCCAATCCTTTTCCAGTGCTTATTTTGGCCAGATCGTCCATTTTCTATTTTACCAAGTGAAAACATAAAAAGCACATTCAACTTCGGTCATTCAACACCAACTACACTAAGAGACCCAGACAGCGTCGTGACTCACAGAAGACAAAATCTGGCCACTGCTTAAAATACGCGTCATGTGTTTGTGGGGCACGTCGATCACAACCTAACACACGTCTGGACGAAGAGTAGCATGTTATTTGCATGCCTACAGGGAAATGCATTTGGCTTGCCTGGGAAAGACCGGCTCATTTGTGAACAAGGCTTACTCCTAACAGTCCTGGGGCCTCGGGAGCATCCCCGCTATTACCCTGCCGCCGGGCTGCGTGGAGCAGGTAGGTTTCCCCGAGCCAATGCAGGGTAACTGGAAGAAATGCCTTCTGGTCTACATTTTGCCCCATGACTCTCTGACAACTACAAATGCTGCTTAGATATAGGAAGAAAATGACCAGAGGAAGATATTCCAAATTGCTGATGGACTTGGGGAATAGAATAGATAGAAGAAAAAGCAGAACTTCATACTTTATGCACATTTGCATAGTAAATTTTCTTATTTTTTTAATTCAAGAACTACTGAGATTTTCTGGACTCTGATTCTGTTTTTGTTTTTGTTTTGTTTATTTCTGGTGGGGGGATGGGGGTGTATTTTACTGGGGATTGAACCCCAGGGTCATTCTATCACCAAGTTACACCCCCTAGCCCTATATTATTTTCATTCTGAAACAGGGCCTCACTAGGTTGATGAGAGTCTCACTGTTTGCTGAGATGGTCCTCAAACCTGAGATCCTCCTTTCTCAGCCTCGCAAGTACTGAGCTTACAAGCATGCACCACCACACCCAGCAGGACTCTGATTTTTCACACCTGAAAAGTGATCAGACCAGAACATGAACTAAATGATATAAAGATGTCAGTTCCGGCTCTTAAATTCTTTTTTTTTTTTTCTGGTGGTGGTGGTACTGGAGTTCCTGGAAACCTTCTACCTCCGGGCTACACTTCCAGACCTATTTTATATTTTTTTATTTGGAAATAGGGTCTCTTAAGCCACGTGGTTGGCTTGGAACCTACGCAATCCTCCTGTCTCCGCCTCCCAAGTGCAGAGATTACAAGCGTGTGCCACCACGCTGGGCGCCAGGCTCTTAAATTCTACACCAAGGATACTTCGTGGGCAGCCAGTCGCCAGCACTTCTACCCCAGGTCTTAGCAAAAGAGCAAAGGAAAAGAAACAAGGACGCTCTTCTGCTCTCAGAGCCCGTTTCCTCCTCACCTGCAAAATGGGAATCATAACATCATCTACCATACCGGGTTCTTCTGAGAATTAAATGTGCTAACAAAATAATCAGAACACAGAACCTAAATGTCAACCAGGATTGCTGTCATTATCGTCTCTTTTATTACAAATTTTTTCTGCCAATATTTTCCCTAATCCCAATAAAGGTCACACTACAGAACTTTTTGCCTAATATAAATTCTGATTAAATATATTGCTAATAAATACACCTAATAAGAATATAGCTAATATGCTGGGCATGGTGACACATGTCTGTAATCCCAGTACTGAGACAAGAGGATAACAGTTCAAGTCCAACCTCAGCAATAGCCAAAGAGATTCTCAGCAACCTAGCAAGAGCTTGTTTCAAAATTTAAAAATATTTAAAATAAAAAGGGCTGGGGGGTGTATCTCAGAATGCCAGTGTTCAATCCCCGGTACCACAAAAAAAGAATAAATATATAGCTAATATAAATTCTTACAAAATGTATCCTTAAAATATATAGCTAATAACAACATCCCCTGGATTGAAACCTTAGCACCAAATGCAGGATCATTGAACACAATATGCTGCTGTTAGCTCTAGAAAGAAACGTGAAACATTATACCACTAAGCAACATAATATTAAAGAAAGCATTCCAACCTCCAAAGCTCTCTGGAAAGTGTGTTCCTAAAGAAGGCTGTAAATTCAAAGCTACTCATGTTTTCTATTAATATATTACAAAACACTGAGTTAGAAACCGACACATTCGATCTAAAGCTAAAAAAGCACTAATTATGATATAGCACACGCATCCTGACAAATCCAGCAGTCTTTGTTTCTGAATGAGCATCTTGGGAACTCAGTGCTAAAAAGACACACCGAGGCTCAGCTCCCTGAGAAAGCACCAGCTAGTCACAACCACCATCTGCAGCTTCCCCTGTGTGCAGCCCAAATGCAGGGAAGGATGTGGGGGCAGGGCGGGGCCGGTGGCAACACCAAGCAATCCTAAATATCAGGTAAAAGAGGAGAAGGAAAGCCGGGCGTGGTGGCGCACGCTTGTAATCCCCGCGCTTGGGAGGCGGAGACAGGAGGAGCGCGCAGGTTCGAAGCCAGCCGCGTGCACTGGCTTAAGAGACCCTGTTTCCAAATAAAAATATAAAAAATAGGTCTGAGAGTATAGCCTGGAGGTAGAAGGGTTCTATCCCCTGTACCACAAAAAAAAAAAAAGGAAGGGGAGAAGAATAAAAAGTTCTGAAAGAACTACAAGGCAGTTGTATTTACATTGTGGTATTAATATAGAAGGCCCAGATGAGACTTTCTATATTAATATCAGCTCAGAGATCATGTTAAACAGTAAAAAAAAAAAAATGGGTAGTTGTAGCAAATTTACATTTTTAATTTAAATTTTAAAAAGTATTAGGCCCAACTATTTAAAGAAACAAAAAGAGCTCATAAAAGCCCTAAAAAGCTTCATAAAAATTTAAAATGTAAATTGAACAAGATGGCCACTCTCTCTACTAAATTATCAAAAATTAATATTATTTATTATTCTATCAGCAAGTATTTCAGAAAACTGGTGTTCTCAGCATTACCTGTGACATTGTAAATTGATATTAACCTCGAAAAAAGAAAAAAACCTAACTGTATGGAATCAGAGAAATGGTCAGACTAGACACAGTCCAATCACTACATGAAAGAGTGCAGCCATTAAAAGACAGCTTCTCTAAACATTAGGGAGACTGTGGGTGTTGGCAGGCTAAGGCAAGACATAATATCATGTGGAAACCATGTTGAGGACTGTGCTACATGTTTTTAATATTAATAGGGAATAAATGAGCCTGGCAGAGTGGCATATGCCTGTAATCCCAGTACTTGGGAGGCTGAGACAGAAGCCTCAGCAATTTAACCAGCCTCTCAGCAACTTAGTGAGACCCTGTTTACAAATGAAAAAATAGAAAAGGGCTGGGGTGTAGCTTGGAGGTAGAATGTCCCTGGGTTCCATCCCCAACACCACACACAAAAAAAACCAAAACCAAAAAATAGGGAATAAAAAATATATGAGTTGTATTCGGTTATGGAGCTCTCTTGCTGAAAGATCTTTCTTGATGGTGTTATGTCTCTTTTGTTTTGCAAAAAAGGGTAATATTTTAATGGCAAAACATCTAAACAAATATAATTGATTTGGGAAAAAAGCTGAAAGAATACAAAGCAATATAAACCATGACCTAAGTCTTTAGTAGATTGAAAATAAACGCCAAATACTAAAGCTGAAACAAAGGCACAATGTGAAATTTAAAGCTGGTGCAGAAAAGAGCAAGGTTCCTTCTGAGCCCGAGGAAGATGCCTCCAGCATCATGGAGAACGGGTGGCTAAGCCTCCAGGCCAGTAAGAGCTTCAGCATCCGGCCGAGGTGTGCTCCACCTGCGGGCACAGCGTCCGGCTGAGGTGTGCTCCACCTGCGGGCACAGCGTCCGGCTGAGGTGTGCTCCACCTGCGGGCATAGCGTCCGGCTGAGGTGTGATCCACCTGCAGGATGCTCCACAGCGTCCTCCTGAGCAAGGCTGGTCCTGCCCCAGGCACCTCTCAGGGAACAGGACTCAGCGCACAGAGGCCCGGGACGCTATCTTGCTCACGCACCTAGTAGAGAGCCTGAAGCCAGGCACATCAACAACTGCCTTTAAAATGGGATGCCAGAATATATTTACACAGGGAAAATACCAGGTAGCCTTTGAGCTTAAGAAAAAATTATAAATGTCAACCCTCAGCAGACTATGACTTTGTCCTTCACTCAGGGACAATAATATACACATAACCTCTGGAGAATGTGAAAGAAAGCAGGTTAAAGAAGCAGATTATAACATTAAATGAAGACCATGATTACAACCTTGTGGGGGAAATGTGAACAAATGTGAATAGAGAACAATACTATTCACATTTACAATAGCCGATTTTGAGTTATGATGCTTTTCTTTCTTTTAGTTTCTTTCTTTCTTCTCTCTCCCCCCCCCCAAATTTTTCTAAAATGATATTATTTCCTCCTGTGAAGGGAGATACTGAGAGGTAGGAGGTAAAATGTCCCAATAAAATTCGCCCTACTCTTATTATACAACCATAGTATTTCTTTCCCAACAAATGCTCAGAAATGACTTTTCTCAAGCAGCTAGATTATATTCAGGCTAATTCTGAAAATAGTATAATTTTGCTTTTTACTACTAGAAATATGTACCCAAAAAAAGAAGAACACAGAACATCAGTACATTTTTACAATGATATAATTACAACTGAAATTTGGGTCTGGTGAATTATTTTCTCTCTAGACCTTATGATGTAAAGCTCCAAGTGAAACCACTTTTTCTAGAGAACAAATTGGCATTTACTGCCATTTCAGTCTGGGCAGAAATAGGAACGGGGGAATTGCTGTCTCTTCTACTCTGGTGGCTTCACAATGCTGCTGGCCCAAAGGAGTCTGCTGTCACCATGGCAACCTGGCAGAGCATCCTCAGTGAGGCAGCCAAGGGGCCTGCCTCCTGCCAGACTCACAGCAGAGGCTGCTCTTCCTCTTCCCCCACCCACAGCGCCCTTTCTGTGGCCAGTGGAGACCCATCATGGCCCAACTCATGTCCTTCTTCTTCCCCAAGGTCTTCTCAATGACTCTCAAGAACAGTAGTGACCTCTTCTTTGAGTCACCTCTTGTAACACTCAATTGCCAGCTGAGTTTCACCTCCAGCTCCAGTGCAGCTCGAAACAATGTCCGTGTTGAAAACAATTCTGCTAGGCTAATACCCAATCCTTTTTGCACAAAGACAGCTACCCATTGCTAAGGCAGCGAAATGCTTCCTTTGTCCCCACTGCCCTGAGCATCTCAGCTCTTGTCTACTAGACGCCCACTGCCCTGGGTGCTTGGGCTTCCTCCCTTTGAGCTCCTGCCCCATAAGCCCATAGGGATTAATGCCTGACATAGCAGGAGACCTTCAGCTCAGGCCAGGGTCAAATCTGATTGGTCCCACAAAAAACAGACGTTAAATGTTTTGACCACAGCTCTTCTCAATGGAGATACCGAGGTTCCACCGGCAAGGACTCCCATCTCAGTTAGTAATGTCTGCCAAGGGTATGAAAGGAGGAGGAGGGGCAGGCACGCTGGCCCGCGCTGATCTGAGTACACATCTGCAGTATTTGGTTTGGCACTTCAGCATCACCACAAGTCCCAACATCTTATTTTTCTCCTGGTGAAAAAGAGATTGGAGGAAGCAGGAAGGAAGAGAGTAAAGGTAGTAGGGAAAGAAAGAGGGAGACCACCCACAGCCCAGCTGAGACAGTTCTGGAGACACTGCTGAGACACTGCCCCATCTATTGAACCAACTGCAGGGATTTTTGTTTTGGTTTGGTTTTGTGGTTTTTTGGTTTAGGGTTTGGGGAATTTTGGTTTTTTGGATTTGGGGTTTTTGTTTTTGTTTTTTGGTGGTACTGGGGGTGGAACCCAGGGGCATTCAACCTCCAAGCTACACCCCCAGCCCTATTTTTTTATTCTTTATTTTGAAACAGGGTCACCTGAGTTGCAAAGGGCCTCGCTAAGTAGTAGCTGAGGCTGCCCGTGAAGCCGGATCCTCCTGTCTCAGCCTCCTGAATGCTGGGATTACAAGTGTGCGGCACCACGCCCGGCTCCCAGCTGCGTGTTTTAAAGGAACCAAATTGCCACCCATGTACCTCCTTTTCATAATGCCTAAAAGAGCACAGTTTCCTCAAATACTCTGTGAAATGATTATGTTAATAGTTATGACACCAAAAATAACACTCTTGGGGCATTTAGCACTGACCAGGCTCCATTCTGCACACGCTGCCTGGATTCGTTTATTGAGTCCTCAGATGATCTGAGGGTTGTTTTATATAAAAGTACTTTTTGTTATATTTTTATTTACTTATTTCATTGTACTTTCGTACTTTTATTGGTGGGTACAGTCTCACATCATAGTGTAGGTCTCAGATGCACTTAGCACCTGGCGGGCCTTCTCCTGGCTCCCTCCCCATTGCCCCTTCCCCAGAGCACCGAGACTGACATAGGTATTCTCACGTGTGTAATGTTATCGATGGAAGTGACTCCTTCATTGATCCTCCCCCTCGGCCTCCCCCTAGACCAGATTTTACAGAGTAGGAGACCGAGGCACAGAAAGGTGAAGCAACCTGGCCACAGTTACAAACTCAGAAGGGAACGGCAAGGCTTTGAACCCAGGCTCTTACAGAGACCACGTTCTTCCATGCACACTGCAATCCCTCCGAGGCTCTGCTTGCTAGAGCAAACTGTTTGCACCAGCACATTGAACTTGGCGTTTTCCCGACTGAAGCAAACAGCTTCCTGAAAAAGAAAAACCTAAATTGCACTGCGCACGGTTCCAACAGACCCAACAGCTGTGCTCAGCCCCTCACCTCCAAGCAGAGAAACCTGTGCTGCTCGGCTCTGGTCCCAACCTGGCAGGTGTAGAATTGCCAAGTCACAGGAAAACCAGAAAGGGGTTCATTTCAGGACCATGGGATGGACGGACAGCATCCCCGGGAGACGAGAAAGGAGGAAGAAAAGAGGGGATGCTGAGTAGGGGAAGACAAAGTGAAGAGAACCAGGACCCAGTACAAGCACTGCATCTTGCTGACACTTCTCTTCAAATCCCAGCCCAACATGACAGCCAATTAATAATAAAACTCACGCCCCACATGGTGGCCCATGCTTGTAATCCCAGCATTCAAGAGGCTGAGACAGGAGGATCATGATTCGAGGACAGCCTCAGCTACTTAGCAAGGTCTGCGGCAACTCAGTGAGACCCTGTTTCAAAATAAAGAATAAAAATAGGGCAGAGGGTGTAGCTCGGAAGTCAAATGTCCCTGGGTTCCATCCCCAGACCCACAAATAATAATAATAATAATAATAATAATAATAATAATACTCAACTCAGTTCTCTTAATCTTGAATTTTTTTCTTTTTGTGGTACTGGGGATGGAACCCAGGGACATTCTACCTCTGAGCAACACCCTCAGCCCTATTTTATTATTATTATTATTATTATTATTATTATTATTATTATTAATGTTGAGACAGGGTCTCACTAAGTTGCAAAGGGCCTAAGTAGCTGAGGCTGTCTGAGAACTGCGATCCTCCTGTCTCAGCCTCCCAAATTCTGGGATATCAAGCGTGCGCCACCAAGCCTGGCTAAAGTCTCCTAATCTCTAAGCCAACACTCCCCATAGCACGCTGCATCAGGACAGCCAGAACAAGTAGGAAGAAAGGACCTGTTCCCCAGGATGTGGTTTCCTCCTTGGTCTCACTGCGTGGACTACTTTTCCCAGCCACCCTAGCAGTAATGAATGTGGTCACGTGGCTGTTCGTAGCCAATCAGATGGAAGAGGAAGCACAGGGGCCACTTCCTATTTGCATGGCCACAAAACCCTTTCTATTGCCCCCGGTTCTTTTTCCCTTGTGCCAGAATCCAAACCCAAGCGATTTTGAGTGAAGCTGCAGAGCTGTGTCTAACCTAGTCAATGAGTGGCCAAATGAAGCAGACGCCTCCCAACAAGTAAAAAATTAACAACACCATCCCTTCGAACCGCCTTGGACTATGGCTACTGTATGAGGGAGAAAAACTTCAAGAGAAGCCATTGCATGCTTGGGCCAACGGAACTTCTCCTCACCCCAACTGAGGAAAAGTTGCACTGATATTTCCTGACCTATCCCTCCCCTCAAAACACACAGCCAAGCCAGGCGTGGTGGCGCACGCTTGTAATCCCAGCATTCGGGAGGCTGAGACCTGAGGATCGCGATTCACAGACAGCCTCAGCTACTTAGGCCCTGTTTCAAAATAAAGAATAAAAAATAGGGATGGGGGTATAAGTCGGAGGTAGAATGCCCCTGGGTTTCACCTCCAATACCACAGAAAGGAAGGAAGGAAGGAAGGAAGGAAGGAAGGAAGGAAGGAAGAAAGAAAGAAAGAAAGAAAGAAAGAAAGAAAGAAAGGAGAAAGAAGAGAGAAAGGAAAGAAAAGAGAGAAAAAAAGAAAGAAAAAGACAGACATAAAGCTTAGAAGCCCTTCCTTGCACCAAGCACCTATTTCTTTTCACAGCTTACAGGAGCCCTCTTTCAGCCTACCTCCTAAGTTGTGGCACCTGGAGGAGGCTGTTTTAAAAGGTTATGAGGCAAACAACTACTACAAAAGGCTCACATCAGCTCAGGTGTGCTTTTGCAAAGGCCAGCCCAGCTCCAGCCCCATCACAGCCAGTCTTTGCTCCTCAGCTCTGAACCCTGATTTGCATGTTTCAGGGTTCTACTACAGTGTGATCCTTCCCACTCGCAGTCATAGCTTTGTTGAAAGGATTAATATAGAAATGTGCCAAATTATTTATAGATATATGAATAGTGAGCAAAACATTATTATCAGCCGAGACATGAGGAGGAAAGTAGCTCGGCACACTCTGTACAAAAGCTGCCACCGCAACACCACTCTCTGCTCCTGCTGTACGAAGAGTTTGCGTTTGGAGGCAACTGCAAATATCTGCAAGAGCTTCTAGAATCGAGAGCTATTCCAAGCAGCTTAGTTCTTCTGGGTCATGGTAAACTTGGAGGGAGAGCAGAAGACATCATGCTCTAGGGGTGAGAAGGGGTTGTTCTCTCGGAGCAAAGCCTGCACATTGGTGGGATCGTGGCTAGGCTGGGAACCTAATGGCCAAAGGGTTCCCTGGACCATGAAAGGCTCACTGAGACCTGCTGGGACTCAACAGGAGTGGGAAACCATGACTGTGCCCAGGCTCTGGGGTCCAAGATGGGTGGCTTCCTCCGCAGAACGCTTGGCCTGGCCTTTGAGCAGAACAGGTCATATCACAGGTCAGGGCTGTGCTTTGCTGGGCTGGTTGGTGCTACAGAATGTTCACCAGAGCCACGGGCTTGGAGAGGATGAGTATGCTTTGAACCAGTAAGCAGGAAGTCCTTAAAAGGTAGGAAACCTTTTGGTCTCGCAGGGGGGTTGGGGTGGGGCTTAAGGGCCCTGGAGTTCTCAATGCAGTAGCAGGACAGATGTGGCGGGAACGATGAGGTGTGGGTTTAGGGACTGGAGGGTGTGTGGCAACCATTACAGACGCAGGGCTCGGCACTGTCAAGAGTCCTCAGAGCTGGAGCCGACTCTGTCTAGGACAGGGTTACTCTGTCTAGGAAAGGGCTGTGGGTGAGACTGGCCGGAATAAAGTGAGAAGGACATTAGCCGCAGTTGGCGAGGGGAGGATGATGAAGCTGGAGAGGCTTCACAGGATGCTTTCATAGGAGGTTATATCTACACCAGTGATACCATGGTCTGGGGTGGAGAATAAAACTAACCCAACACAAAAGATTTTGAGAAGAAAGAAGACAGAGAAGAGTGCGCTTAAGGGCAGGAAAATCTTCTAAGGAGAACAATTTTGTACACAGATGCGAAAGGGCAGTCTTTTCAAGTTACCCTGGGAATCTAGGAAAATTCTCTCTATATCTATCTATCTCTTTCTCTCTCTCTCTCTCTCGCTCTCTCTCTCTTTCTTTCTCCCCCCCCCACACACACCTAGCCAAATTAAAATCAGGCCCTAGATCTGTGATCCCAGGGTCCTTTTTTAGAGCAAGGAACCCCCACTAGATCGGGATGTCGAGAACGACACACTGTTGGTCTCCTGATCCATCCAAGATATTGTAGCCTTCACACTGGGAAAAGAATGACATCGTAAGTATTCGCTGTCTGAGCCCTCCATGAAAAAAGAAAAAGAGACCAAAAAGAAAAAGCTGTGAAAATGTTCTCCTGGGATGTTTAAACCTTCTTCTAATGGAAGGTGAAAAGTGACGCCCAATTCTGCGCTTGGGCGAAGAGGCCCAGCTGGCCTCCTTGCTACCTGGCTCCCTCTGGTGGGATACGGTCTCCATGTCTCTGGTACACCCAATGACATCCATCGGCTCCAGAGGCTGAGTGTCCTTCTGCGCGGACACACACTGTCAGCACGTCCGGAGCAGAACGTGAGTGACCAGAGAAGTGATGAAAGGACCGCAGCTGTGAGAAGCCACAAGAAAGGGAGGAGAAACAGGATTCTGAACTGCACTATCGCTTCATTTTGATATATTAAATATCACTCATTAAAGCACCATAAAACGCTACCCATTACATCTTGAATTCATCTTTAAGTGACTTTTTGTCACATTGGGAACAAGGACTGACTCAAAGGCGAAAAGTACCTGAGGCACTTCTGCTGTGGCTCTTAAAGAAATCACTAACATTTCTTTTTTTTTTTTTTTTTTTTTTTTTTTTTGGTGGTACTGGGGTTCCTGGAAGCCCTTCTACCTCTGGGCTACACTCCCAGACCCATTTCATATTTTTGAAACAGGGTCTCTTACGCCAGCGCGGCTGGCTTCGAACCTGCGCGATCCTCCTGTCTCCGCCTCCCAAGCGCGGGGATTACAAGCGTGCGCCACCATGCCCGGCTTTAACATTTCTTTTTTTTAAACACTGAGGCTGTCTGCGAACCACGATCCTCCTGTCTCGGCCTCCCAAATGCTGGTATTACAAGTGTGCGCCACCAGATGCTTTTAGTGATAACCCGGAGACAAGCCTGGGAGCACGGCCACTTGTGTTGCTGTGGGTGAAGAGTTCTCACCCAGCCTCATGGGGCATCTTTCCTGTAACTCAATTAAATATTTTCTAAGAGCTGACCTTTGTGCCAAGCCCTGGGCAAAGAACTGGGGGGTGGGGGGATGAGCCATTAACTCCTACCTCTGCAGGGCTCCCAGTAGGATGCAGAGGGAGCCTTCAGGGACACTTGTGGGCAGATGTGCCAAGCAGAGCGGCACAGGCAACTATATACACACAGTAAGGGAGAGCACTGGGAAGAGAGGGCCAGTCCTCACTGGTGGCCAGCCAGAAACAGCTGATCCGGGGACTCTCTTCCTTTTGCCCTGTTGCACAGAGCAAGTGCTGGGCCAGTTCCCTGGCGTGGGGACTCCTTGGGATGTTGCTGCCCGGATCTGCAACTGTGGGCGTCCCCCCACCCACACCTTCTTCTTTGCTTTCTGTCTTCTGTGAGAGCTGCAGTCTGTAGGCAGAGCTGTAGAGGTTCTGAGCCCAACAATCTCGCCCTGCGTGTAGATTATTTTCCCTTTCCAATTGCAAGGCAGTATTACAAACGAGGCCTAGTAAGCACGGACTAGTACATTGCTGGAATTGCCAAGAAAAGTCTATTATGAGTATTAAGATAGCCCCCCGCAAAATGAGTTGAAAACATAAAATAAATAATGCTATCCTGGTTAGATTCAGAATCCCAAACCCCCAAACTGGTAAGTCAAATGACCGTAAGTCTTCATTCCTGTTCCGCTGATGCTAACCAAGTAGATGACGCTCCTGTCTGCAACTGTGCACTTGGCATAATTTATGGGACGGAAGACCTGAGCCAGCCATCTCTGAGTTACTAATAGGATGGACTAAACATCTGACAGATGCTTGTTATACAACATTACTCTCGGGTTTTCTAAAGGAATAAAAATAAAGGCTATAAAAACAACCAAACTTACAAGTATTTTGGCCATCCTTTATTGGCACCTCTACCCAACATCTGTTTACTGAACCGATGCTCTGTGCCAGGCGTGGACCAGATCCTCTGCATCCACGCAGCCCGGACGAGCGACCACTCCCATGGAACCCAGATGCAGTGGCCAGAGATAACAGAAAGGATTCTGAATGTCTTCACCTTAAAGGAGCGCCAAATGTTTGAAGGGACAGCTATGTCTAACCTGATGTAAACACTACACAGGGCACACAGGTGTCCAAACATCACGCGGCACCCCAGAAATATGTGCAACTTTTATGTTTGTATGTATCAGAAATAAGCTCTTTTAAGATAGTAGATTAGCAAATAGCAAATATTAGTACCAAGAAGTACTGGTAATTACAAAAAATATATAATGGGTTAAGAAGTGGTCAGAGCGTTTCGGCATGGCCTCTCGATGGGAGTGATGTGGAGAATGAGCCAGATCCGACAGGCCTTCTGGCAGGGGAGCCAGCAGGCTGCAGGAGCAGCCAGGGCAGATGCTACTTCACGTGTGTGAAAACTAACGATTTTAATTTTTGTTCGGAACTCAGCTTCCCCACTTACACCCATTACACCAAGATAAAAGCACACATTATGAGCTGGGCATGGTGGTACATGCCTATAATCCCAGTACTTGGAGGGCTGAGACAGGAGTTTTGCGAGTTCAAAGACAGCCTTAGTAACTTGGTGAGACTCTCGGCAAACTAGTGCGACCCTGTGTCAAAACAAACAAAAAAAGGGGTTGCAGGTGTAGCTCAGTAGAATGTCCCTGTGTTCGATCCCCAGTAACACACACACACACACACACACACACACACACACACACACACACCATATATTTTTTAAAGTAGTCACATCTCTGCAGGTAGAAATATAAACTGGAAAACACTTCTAGAATGTAGACTGGAAATGTGTGCCAAGAGCTATTACGATTTTCATAACTATTTGATTCAGTAATTCTGTCCCTAAAAGCAGATGCTAAGGATGTAGTCACAAATGTACACAAAGGTTTTTATTCACAGATTATCTGTGAAACGCCACATCCAGTAGCTCTATCACGTAAGACGCAAACAGTAGGCAGCGCCTCAAAGTCCAGCAGGAGAAGAAGTGTTCAGTGGCTCATAATACGTTTCTATGATGAAATATCAGCCCATGATTAAAAAGGAAGCTTTGTATCATATCTGATAAAATAAAACGATGCTTATAAGAATTTTAGGAGAGGGCACGGTATAAAATTGAATATATAAGTGATTCCAACTTGTCTATATTTTATACACATGTTAATGATACTGCAGGGGAAATATGCAAAAAGATGCCAATCAGCTCCCATCTGAGTTTCTACTTCATTAAAGTTTCTAATTATATGGGAGAAATATACATTTATAAGGGGTAAGCAAAAATACATATTTATTTCTTTAATTGTTTATGTGTGTATATGTGTATATATATATGTATATATACACACATATATATGCATATATGTATATACGTGTGTATAGTGTGTATAAGAGTGTGTGTGTGTGTGTGTGTGTGTGTGTGTGTGTGTGTGTGCTGGGGATTGAACCCAAGGGCAATCTACCTCTTAGCTACACCTCTGTATTGTTTATTTTGAAACAGGATGGCACTAAGTTGTTGAGGGTCTTGCTAAGTTGCTGAGGCTGTCCTCAAACCTGAGATCCTCCTGTCTCAGCCTCCTAAGTACTAGAATTACAGGCATATACCACCATGGCCAGCAGAAATATGTAATTTTATATCAGTAGCTTTTTTACATATCCGTCTTATTTTTTTTATGTTTTTGAGAATTCATGTTTAATGTATTAATACAATCTCTGTTCCCAGTGCGTTCTTTTATTTTTATTTTTACGTGGATCATATTGAAAATGGCATATATTCAGACCGCACTTGGTGCCCTCTGTATTTTAAAAGCAGCCTAGAGTTAGAAGTAAATTATTTCCTTAGCAAAATGTAGGGCAGCATGTGAGCATAGCAGCGAGGCGTGGAGTTTCTCTCTCTCGTCCTGTGTCTTTTCCTGTTTCTTGCTTTCCATCAACCCAGACATGGGCTTTGTCCCGCTTGCATCTGCATCCCGAGGGGCCAGCCCAGGAGGTGGTGCACAGTAGATGCTCGTGAGAAGCCACCTGGATCGTGTCAGGCACAAGTTCAAAGCAATTAGTTGTACGCTTCAGAGTCACCTGTGCATTGTGTCATGAAGACAATAGTCGTTTACGTAAGGCATCTGCCCTGCCTTCTGATGGGGTATGTGGAGCTTTCTCTTTGCAGAGCTGTCGCGTGCTGGGGTAGCTGTCAGCCTCCTGTGCTGCTCACAAGCTGGACTGCACCTGCCCAGAGTCCCCGCACTTCCTCTGTCTCTTCCAGTCTTCACCACTTCACCCTGGAAATGTCAAATGACTGCAAAGATTTAGAATACCTGATTTTTAAAGAAGTCTCTTAAGATCTTGCCTCTGGAATTCTAAGCATGTGTGTAATAGTCATTACAATAATAAAAGCAGTTGCAATAGGTATCGAAAGGTAAACATCTCTCCGTGGGCTGGGATTACCCGTGACCTGACACATGGTTTCGCTCTGACTCAGGTACAAAAGCTGATAGGCATTTCAAATGGTACATCTGCCTCAGAATAACTCACTGCATCTATACTCACTGTTCCTAACACTTTCTTTTAATTTGCAAAATCTTTCCCTATTGGAAATGTGCTAGCAATTACGGTAGGCTTCCAGTTAATGTCTCTGCCGGTATCATGGAGCCAAAATCCATGAAGGAAGCATATGCTGTCCTGAACTCACTCAATTTAACACGTCGCTGACACTCGTAATTCTCTCCAATAACAGAGACCAGAGAGAAGAGGAGGTGAGAACGGGCCAGACAGCCACGGTGGGTTCATAGGGTCTTGGCGAACACTCTCAACTGTCCTAATCCAGTATTGTTTCAGGACTTATTTCTACTGGAGAGGGGGGGGGGCAGGGGAGGAGAGGGAAGAGGGGAGAGGAGGGAGAGACATTTTTCTTTTTTTAAAAGATCAAAAAGTAAATATTGACAGCCGGGCGTGGTGGCGCACGCTTGTAATCCCCGCGCTTGGGAGGCTGAGACAGGAGGATCGCGCAGGTTCGAAGCCAGTCTCAGCTACTGAGTGAGGCTCTCAGCAACTTAGTGAGACCCTGTTTCAAAATAAAATATAAAATAGTTTTGGGAGTACAGACCGGAGGTAGAAAGCCTCAGGGTTCCACCTCCAGTACCACCAAAAACAAAAAGAAAGTAAATATTGATGATTGACTATAAAAATGCTTTGAGAGTTTAACTATACACTTATGATATTTTCAGAACTACATTAAAATAGTCATGTATTTTTAGTATATAGATACTACATTAAATAAATTATCCCCACAACTGCTCAGTAAGACTCCTAGAGTTCAGGGAATAAGACCAGGATTAATAAACGGGATGGCATCAAATTAAAAAGCTTGTGCACAGCCGGGCGTGGTGGCGCACGCTTGTAATCCCCGCGCTTGGGAGGCGGAGACAGGAGGATCGCGCAGGTTCGAAGCCAGCCGCGCTGGCGTAAGAGACCCTGTTTCAAAAAAATATATAAAATAGGTCTGGGAGTGTAGCCCGGAGGTAGAAGGGCTTCCAGGAACCCCAGTACCACCAAAAAAAAAAAAAAAAAGGTTGTGCACTGCAAAGGAAACGATTAAGAACATGCAGAGAGAGCCTACATAGAGAGAAAATCCTCACCAGCAACTCCTCTAACAGAGGATCCATGTCCAGAAGATTATAAAGAACTCAAAAAACTTTACACCAAAATAAAAGCCAATCAACAAGTGGTAAAGTGAACTAAAGACACTCCTCAAAAGAAGAAATACAAATGGCCAACAAATATATGAAATTAGAGAAATGCAAATAAAAAACTACATTGAGATTTCATCAAACCCCAATGAGAATGGCAATCATCAAGAATACAAATACTAATAAATGCTGGCTAGGATACAGGGGGAAGGAATATTTATACAGTGTAGGTAGGATGATAAATTAGCACAGCCACTGTGGAATGGATACAGAGGTTCCTCAAAAGACTAGGAATGGGCAGTAGTAGTAACACAGCATGGTACTGGCACAACAACAGGCAGACAGACCGATGGAACAGAATGGAAGATACAGAAACAAACCCACACCTATAACCAATTAATCTTTGACAAAGGGGCCAAACTCAAACAATGGAGAAGACAGCATTTCAACAAATGGTGCTGGGAGGACTGACTATCCATTTGCAGAAAGATGAAACTAAATCCTTACTTCTCACCGTACACAGGAATCAACTCGAGATGAATCAAAGACTTAGAAATTAGACCGGAGCCGCTGAAGTTACTAGATGAGGGCAGAGGCTCAACGCTCCAACATACAGGCACAGGCAGTGACTTCCTCAACAAGACCTCCAAACTACAGGAAATTAAAGCAAGAATTAACATGTGGGATGGCATTGGACTAAAAAGTTTCTTCTCATCAAAAGAAGCCATCAGTAACCTAAAGAGGAAGCCTACAGAACAGGAGAAGATATTTACCAGCCACCACTCTGATAGAGGGCTAATATCCAAAATATACACAGAGCTCAAAAGAGTCTACACTAGCAAAACAAATAACCCAATCAAGAAATGGGTAACTGAATTGAATAAATAACTCACAAAAGAAGAGATACAAATGGCCAATAGATATATGAAAAAATGTTCAACATCATGTATCAGGGACATGCAAATAAAACTACACTGAGATTCCATCTAACCCTAATCAGAGTGGCAAGCATAAAAGATTCAAACAACAACAAATGCTGGTGAGGATGTGGGGGAAGAGGAACTCTTTTACACTGTTGGTGGGAGTGCAAACTAGTTCATTCGCTAGGGAGATCAGTGTGGAGATTCCTTAGAAAACTGGGAATAGATCCACCATATGATCTGGCTTTACCACTCCTGGGTATCTTTCCAAAGGGGTTGAAATCAGAGAACTACAGTAGCATATGCATACCTATGTTCATAGCAGCACAATTCGTAATAACCAAAATATGAAACCAACCTAGGTTTCTATCAACGGATGAATGGATTGCAAAATTATGGGAAATACACACAATGGAATTCTACTCAGCTATAAAGAAGAACAAAATCATGTCATTTGCAAGAAGATGGAAAGACCTGGAGAACAGTATGTTAAGTGAGAGCATCCAGGAACAGAAAGAGAAGAAACATATGTTCTCTCTAATATGCCCAAACTAAGGATCTTTAGGAATTCCAGAGGGACTCCAGGTAATGGAGGGGAAAGCTCAGCAAATCTGAAAGGGAAGGGTAGGAGAGGAAGAAGGCTGAGGTTGATTAATGGAGGAGCTACATTCGAATATGTGTAAAAGTATGAATGTAGCATGGTCAACCTGGACACTAATTGTTGGGAGAGGGGAAGGGGAAATATGGGTAAGAGAGGGCACCAAGCACAGTCTGAATGTATGCCATTTCCAATATGATCCATAAATAAAGACTAGGAATGGAACCACCATATGACACAGCTCTACCACTCCTAGGTATCTTTTCAAAAGAACGAACATCACATGCAAGGGCCTGGGATGCAGCTCAGAGGCAAAGCACTTGGCTTGCAGGTGCACCATCCTGGGATTGATCCCAAGTTCCAAAAAGACAAAAAAGAAATTTAAAAGATTAAAGAGACCCCAGATAGACATGCCACAGCGATACATGCAAACCCATGTGTTGGGGTCTGCTCAACCACCTGACAAAACGCCAATGAATCTGCAACATGTGGCGCCGAGTGGATATGGAGGGCATAACCACTCCCCTGCCCCCGCTAGCCCAGTTTGGTAATGTTGAGCCTTATTGGCTCAAATAATGCTTCCGTGCTCGTGAACCCCTCGTGCATTGGATAATGATTGGCTACAAGCTATGTGCTTTGCACATGCAAGAGTGACCTTTAGCTTGATAGGTTAGAATAGTTTCCTGTTGGAAGTCCCCCTTGTGGTTTTTTGCTTTAAATTGGGTTGCCTGAGAGAAATAAACGAGATCCTGCTTGATTCGTCTCCTGGCTCGTGTGCTTCTGTTCGGGCCGTTGGCACTCACTTTCCTGTTCAGTCCCACTGCTGACGGGCTGGACCCGTCACCCATGTTTCCAGCAACACAGGTCACAGCAGCCAAGTTACAGGACCAACCTAGGTGTCCGTCCACAGGTGAGCAGGTACCGCATCCATCTTGACTAAAGAGAGTCTATCAGCTGGAGAGGTAACCCTTCCTTGGGCTTCTGCTCCCAGTGAAAAGGCAAAGTCTCCACACTAAACTCTTCTCATTTACTTCCACCATGGTGTGAGCAAGTTGAGAGCCCAAGCCTTTGAAGGCACTGTAGAAGGGAAAAATCAAAAAGAGAATCCTATGCTCTGTACTTTAATGGAGACAGTCACTGTCGAGGAGAGAGAAAGGATTTTATAAATGACAATACACAGACAGGAGGATAGCAGGTCAGCCTCAGCAACAGAAACAGACTCTGTTCCCAAATAAAATAAAGTAGTGCTGGGGTGTAGTTCAGAGGTAGAATGCCCCTGGGTTCAAGAAAGAAAAGGAAGGAAGGGAAGAAGGAAAAAGGGCATTTACCTTATTTGGTATTTTGCCTTGGGCTACTCCTGAGAAAAAGTATCTTCATCCCACAAATTCTGCTGAGACAAACCCACCCAGGAGAACACCAGAAATGCAAAACCAAATCTTCACCCCAAAAAGATGCTCCACCCAGCCCCTCCTTCCCGCTCCCGGCCCTGCGTGGTGACCACCTCCCCACTGGCCCTCGCACCTGTCAGGACGTGCATCCCCTGCCTACCCAGCAGGACCCATGTACTGTGCATCCCTACGTCCAAGCTCACCTACCAGTTGCCTCTCCCAAGAGTTTCTCAAAATCCCTTCCTCTATGGGGCCCACTTTATGGCTGGTTCTGAAAGGACCAAGGATGCATCAGTGTGAACTGCTTTCTATAGAACCTACAGAGCCTGTATCCAGCTCGTCCTGCAGCTGGGACACACTGGTTCTTCTTGCCTCTCCTCTATTTTCTCGTCGTCTGGAATGAGCACCAAAATTTCTCTTCGGGAGGCGGAGTGCCACTGCCAATCAAGCCCTGCCCGCAGTGGTCCAAGGCACAGCTGGGCCACTCAGCCTCTTTTATGAAAGTCATTATTCAAGTGATGGGAGACAGGCTGGACTGTCCCAAGGGCAGCTCAGGAAAGAGCCCTGCACTGATCCTGCTTCCCAGGGTCACCCTGGTCCCTCCTCCTGCAGGTGGGCTTCCATTCTGTGCCTATGACCTCCAGCTCACTCATTTTTGCTCAAATTAATGAGTCCTATTTCTGTGGCTCACAAATCTCATTGGCATAAACACATTTACACACATGTATAGATGTTTGGTAGAGAGAGAGAATGGTCAGGGGTAAAGTCTCCTTAATTATTTATGTTTGTCTACAGCTCTCAGGGGCCTCAAGAATATCTTCTCTCAAGCTCTGGCCAGGAGCAAGCCTTGAAGTCGCTGTGTGTGTGTGTGTGTGTGTGTGTGTGTGTGTGTGTGTGTGTACGCTTCTACAGGGTCTCAAGACATTACCCAAGTCTCAAAGAAAGCAGAATTACAGGAGGAGAATTGCTCTGTGGGAGCAGAGGGCAGAGAGGGACTCAGCCTGCTCTAAGCCAAGCCCTCCTCAGACGCCCTGGGCCAGCTCCCTGGGGTCTGTCTTTGGCAACTCAGCAGAGGGCAAATGAGGATAAAGGCCAACCCACAGAGACAGAATACAGACGAGGATCTTTTCACTGCCAGACAATGAGTTAGCACATCCGCCAAGGGGACCTCAAGGACCTTCAGGAGGTGACATCTCAGAATAAGTCCCTGAGTTTCAAAAGGAATCACGAGGAAGCAGCTGGCAATCAGAGACCAGACAAAGGATGCTGTGCAAGGCGGCAGGGCCCTGCATCCCGCGCGCGGTCCACGGCTCCTTTCCATTGGGCGACACAGCGGCGCAGCAGGGGAGGGGACGATTAAACCGGGCCCCCTGGTGGCCAAAGAAAGTCAGGCGGACGCCTAATGGATTTGTCTCAACTAGAAAAGGAAAATAAATGACAGGCAGTTGACATCCTAGCTATTACTGGTCATTACTGCAGCATTTTTTAAAAAATGGGGTGGGGGAATTGTACTCAAAGGAGATTTACTTAGTGATAGAATCAGAGAGTTAGAAGAAACGTCAAAAGAAAAACGGAGTCCCACTCCCCGCAGTCAGGAGCTGTCTGAGATGGAATCCTAGGACAGGCAGCAACAGAGAAAGCCCAGCGCCAAGGGGAGCTGGAAGCCGGGTTCCGATTCGAGTTCTTACAGGCGCAAATGGCTGGGCAGGCGTCTCTACTCCCCTGCGCCCTCCTGCTCCTGCTCCTCGTCTGCACCATAAATAAGACCACCGCCTGGAGGATTCGTCCTGTGGAGTAGATGACAGAGCGCGCAAGACCAACTAACAATAAGTTCTCAGTAAGAGCTTCACACACACACACACACACACACACACACACACACACACACACACACGGCGTCAGAGAGGGGCAATTAACCCCGGACCATGTGCACGCCGCTATCTGCTACACAGATGATTATCATCATCCATCAACATTATGTTAAAAAAGAGAGAGAGAGAGAGAGAGAGAGAGAGAGAGAGAGAGAGACTGAAGAAAAGAGAACCTTAAACCGTAATCGTTACAAATGCCACCGAGTGAGCAAGAAGAGGGGCGGCTTGGGGCGGGGGGTGACCCTACTGCCGCCCCTGCAGCGCTGCCTTGGGGACAGAGGGAGGGAAGGTCAGCCAGGAAGCCGCAGTACAAAAGGCAGGCGATATTCATGAGCTCAGAGCCGGCAGGAGAAAATGCCCCATCCTCCCTCCTCACCTAAAAATAGCGCTTCACCTGCCGCCGCCGCTGCTTCATTGGGGCGAAGGCTATTGTTTATTTGGACAGATGGACAAGAAGCTGGGGAAGCCGCCCACAGGGGCAGAAGGCGCGGAGCCCCCCAAGGCCAGCTGTGGGGAGTATCTTAATGAGCAGGGCCGGGGTGATCAGCTCAATTCCGAACACACAAGATCTTTCTTCCCGGGATTTGTCAAGCTCTGGTCAATGGGCTCCAGGGCCGGCGTGCTAATTGGGACCTGCCTCTTGGTGGTCACAGCAGCCAGCTCTCCATCAGAGCGAATCTCCACTCATTTCTGTGGTCTTCCCCAGCGCACCCTGAAAACTCAGGTTTTCTTTTCATGTATGACGTGGCACCTTAGGTCCGTGGCATCTTAGCTCCTGGGTCAGAGGTTTGTGGAAAAAATCAACAGGCGGTTTTTGGCTTTGGGAGACATCAGTCCTACAGGACAGGCAGAGTGGAGAGGAAGGTGTGGTTGGGGGGAAATGGCGGTAGGGATTCACGGCTCCCAGAGCCAGCTACAGGAGCGAATCAAGCTTTTATTCAAGCAGAGTACTGCTGGCCCCGAGCCAACCAAGGGCTCTCGGTCCCTCTTCCTGAGCCACTTGCTACAAAATTAAAAGTTGTCTGTTCTGCAGTTATTTTTCTCTGTGGATAGACCAATTTCTCAGGTGGGGTGTGTGTGTGTGTGTGTGTGTGTGTGTGTGTGTGTGTGTGTGTGTGTTCAGTCCCAAGCTGCAGCTAGAGGATGTATAACTGGTTAGAATCTTGCCTGCTTGACATTTCTTTTCATTTCTTTACTCCTTTCCTGCTATACCTGATGGGAAGAATATTAATGGAGGCTCATTTTGTGCTCAATTAGCCAGTAAACCCTCCATCGCCCCGCAGAAGACAATGGCTCAAGACCAGCTCCTCCTAAGCCTCACCAGACCCGTCTCCTGGACGTGTGATTTCTTCCCCGTCCCCGCTGTGGCTTGGCATTCAGTCACGCGCGTGCTCCGCCAGCCTTAGACCGTCCGATTATTGTAAAAGGAAATACACACGGTGAGAAGAAATATGGCAGATTTGTACAGGCTAATGGCTGGAATTCCTAGGTACAAAATTAGCCATGCGACAAAATGCCAAAGAAAAACGGCAAAGTCTACAAAGAAGCTTTGCAAGGTTGTCTTAAATCCATATTTCATTGGGTGTGGTGGTGCACGCCTGTAATGCCAGTACGGGGGAGGCTGAAACAGGAGGATCACAGGTTCAGGAACAGCCTCAGCAAGCAGTGAGACTCATCAACCTCGTGAGACTCTGTTTTAAAATACAAATAAGCCGGGCGTGGTGGCGCACGCTTGTCATCCCCGCGCTGGGGAGGCGGAGACAGGAGGATCGCGCAGGTTCGAAGCCAGCCGCACACACTGGCTTAGGAGACCCTGTTTCCAAATAGAAATGTAAAAATAGGTCTGGGAGTGTAGCCTGGAGGGAGAAGAGTTTCCAGGAACCCCAGTATCACCAAATAAAATAAAATAAAATAATAATAAAATAGGGCTTGGAATATAGTTCAGAGGTAGAATGCCCCCAGGTTCATTTCTCAGTACCACAAAAACAAACAAATTTTTAAGAAAAGCCATATTTAGAGGCAGCTTGAGACAAAAGAGCTTTGGTTCCATTTGAGTTTGTGTTTATGACAAAAATAAAAATTCCAGGGGAAAAAATTACCATTTTGGAAAGCCCATCGCAGAGGCACACTTTGGTAGCCACACCCTTTCCCAAGAAGATCCTGAATTCTAACTCCCTGGCCCCTGGCATGTTACACAAGGCTTAGCTTTGGAGATGGAATACAAGGTAGGTTCCAGCCCTACAAAAACAAGACCCAGCACTTCTTAGCCGCAGAGATGACTACCATCAGATGAACACGCTGTCAGTTTTCAAGGTCAAATCAGAGCGTCCCTGCATGCCACTTGCAATTTAGCCTGCACACATTAGCGAGATGCCATCAACAGGAACATCGATATATTACCCTTCACAGGTGAAAAGCTTAATCTCAGCCCAACTAGAAAGCATGGACTATACAGTCTCAACCGCCTCAAAAAAACAAAATCTACATAAATACCAGAAGCACTATTGAAAATAGCATCTGGCAGCTGGGCATGGTGACACGCCTGTAATCCTAGTACTTGGGAGGCTGAGACAGGAGGACGGCAGGTTTGAGGCCAGCCTCAGCAACTTAGAAAGGCCCTTAGCATTTTAGTGAGACCCTGTTTCTGAGCTACAGGTATAGCTCCGAAGTAGACTATCTTTGATTCGTTCCCTACTAACACACATTTAAAAGAGGAAAAAAATCAATAAAATAAAAGAGTACCTAGCAACTTTTAGAACAACTTTCAAATACCAGCACTGAGATGAATCTAACTGAATGAACAAAAGCAATTGGTCTTCCTCATCATCTCCTCCTTGGAGATAAAGGACATGCTCGCTAATTTAAAGTAAAATGGGGCAACATTTTTTTTTTTTTTTGCAGGTCTGGGGATGGAACCCAGGGGCATTCGACCTCCAAGCTACACCCCTGCCCTATTTTTTACTCTTTAGTTTGAAACAGGGTCTCATTAAGTTGCAGAGGGCCTCACTAAGTAGCTGAGGCTATCTGCAAACCATGATCCTCTGGTCTCAGCCTCCCAAATGCTGGGATTATAAGCGTGCGCCACCACGCCCGGCTGGGTCTACAATTTTAGAACACTGTCAGGTCCCAGAAAATGTCCCCATAGTGCTGTGGCCCTCACCTAAATATATAGGGTACCTATTATCACCAACAACACCCCTCAAAATTTCATAGTCTTTTTATTCAGACGAGATCGGGCACGTTCAAGGTGGCACGGCCGTAGTCTAGTCTCTTTATTCAAACATACTAAGGCCAGGCACAGTCAAGAACGATAGTCAAAAGGAAGGGAATCCACTAGGCATGGTGGGGCACGCCTACAATCCTAGTACTTGGGAGGCTGAGGCAGGAGGTGACAGGTTTGAGATCAGCCTCGGCAACTTAGAAAAGCTCTAAGTAACTTAGTAAGACTCTATTTCAAAATAAAAAAAAAAATCTGGAGGCATATTTCAGAGGTAGAAAGCCCCTGGGTTCAATCCCCAGTAGCAAAAAAGGGGAGGATCAAATATTCAAGTAAATAAAAAATAATTATAAGTAAAAATAAATAAATTTAAAAAATAAAATTGAAAGAGGGAGTGATCAATATAGGAAATAAAATGTTCAGAACAATAAACAGAACCAAAATTTGCCCTTTGTAAATGTTATGAGGGTCATGAGGAGAAGACTCATTTTAACAGCCAGCGGTTCAAGAAGCAAGAGCTTTCCCTAGGATTCAGATGCAAAGGCAGATAGGAGACCGCTCAGAAGGCCTAAAGGAATAAAACAAAGAAGACGTTATTCACAGCAGTAGCTCATTCAGTTAGCATTCTTGTTCCTTGATTTAAAAAGAACTTGGTTTAACCAAAGCAGGTAAAAGAGTGAGAGGTATGTTGCAGTGGTGTTGTGGCTGCGATCTGGAATGTCCCCAAAAGCTCATGTGTTAGGGATTTGGTCCCCAGAGCAGCAGTGTCCAGAGGTGGGGCTCTGGGGTGGGATTGGGTCCAGAGGACTGAGGCACCATTTGCCTGGACTCCTGGGAGGAGGTAGAGAGCTCAGGCAGGTGGATCGGGCTTGGAGGAAGCAGGTCCTGAGGGGCCTGCCTGGCCCCGGCCCTGGCCTTCCCTCATCCCGGCTTCCTGGCTGCTGCAAGCAGAGCAGCTTTCTCCACCACACCCCGCGCCCACGGCCCCCACATTCCTGCCTTTCCTCAGGCCCAGAGCAGTGAAGCCGGCTCACCCTGGACTGAGCCCCGAAGCCACGAGCCCAAATTGACCTTTCCTCCTCTGAGTTGTTCTCATCAGGCCTTTTGGTCACAGTGACAAGCAGCTAACAATGAGCCCGGGAAATCGAGTACGTCCACATCCTAACCCCAGAACCTATACACTATGACCGCGCCGAGGGAGGGAAAGAAAGAGGCTTTGCAGATGCAATTAAGTGACAGATCTGGAGATGAAATCCGCTGGGGTTGCGCGAGCTATAAACCACCGAGAAGGAAGAAGGGCGGGGCGGGGCAGCAGCCACGGCCACGGGGAGGGCAGCCATGCCAGGATTAGGTGATGCTGCACAACCGAGGGCCGTGCTTGGCGTGGGTCTTCAGTGTCCCCGAGGGCCCACGTGGCAAAACCGTGGTCCCGGAATGGCGCCACCCGGAGGTGGAGGCTACAACCAGGGGCGGAGCCTAAGGCGAGGTCTCCAGGTCCCTGGGGAGGCGCCCCTGGAGAGGAGGGGGAGCCCGGCCTTCCTCGTCCTCTCCATTCCCTGGCAGAACTTGCTCAACCACACACTCCCAACACGAGGTGGCCCCGCCACAGACCTCAAAGCAATGAGGCCCGCTGACCGAGGACTGCGAACTCTGAAGCCAGGAGAAAACCCTTGTCTCCTGAAAAGGAGATTGTCTCAGGTGCTTGTTCTTAGCAGGAAGCTGATAACCCAGAACCAAGAACTATGGTTTGGTTAGTATTGTCGTTCCTTGATTTAAAAGGACCTGGCTAGCCGGGCGTGGTGGCACACGCTTGTAATCCCGGTACTTGGGAGGCTGAGACAGGAGGATCGCACGTTCACAGCCAGCCTCAGCTACTTGGTAAGGCCCTCTGCAACTTAGTGAGACCTTGTCTCAAAATAAAGAATAAAGCCGGGCGTGGTGGCGCACACTTGTAATCTCAGCATTTGGGAGGCAGAGACCGGAGGATCGCGGTTCATGGACAGCCTCAGCTACCTAGTGAGGCCCTTTGCCACTCGGTGAGACCCTGTTTCAAAAATAAAAGGACTAAAAAATAGGGCTGGGGGTGTAGGGGGCGTCGCTCGGAGGTACAGTGTCCCTGGGTTCCATCCCCAGTACCGCAAAAAATAAATAAATAAATAAATAAAAATAAAGAATAAAAAAGGGGCTGGAGGTGCAGCTTGGAGGTACACAAATAATAAATAAGTAAATAAATAAATAATGAACTTGGCTTACTTGGGGTATGGAAAGAGAACTGAGAGGTGTAGTGAGTCTAGTTGTGTTCTCTGCAAAATAATGCGTCTACGCCAACACCAGAGCCTACGCATCACGACCTTATCTCAAAAAGGAGTCTGGGGAAAGCCAGAAAGGCTGGTGTGGAGGGAGTGTTGCCCGCCCACAACTTACTGTGGCTTCCAAAACTGTAAGAGCACACGGGAGGGTACATTTCTACCTGTTCTAAGCCACTTCGCGTGTGGTGACTTGTTACTGTAAACATAGGAAATAATACAGGTACCTTGGCTATTAATGAAGCAACTGTGAAAACCATCGGTGGTTACAAATATCACCTGCAGTGCAGGAAGCAGGTGTGCTCATGAGGGGAAGCAGGAGAGGCTTCCGGATTCCAGAGCTGAATCTAGATTCTGACAGCCAGTCACTGTGCGTCCCTGGACCTGTTTCTCAACCTCTCTGGGCTCCAGTGTTCCAGTGTCATCTATAAAAACGTGAGTGGTGTACGCAGCCTCTACCTGGTGCTGTCGCTGGGAATAAAAGGGGCCATTCCCGTGGAAGAGCAGGCGTGGGGCAGACCCGCGGCGAGACGCACGCCTGCACCACGCAGGGCCGAGCTCCGGCCGCAGCGCTGGGACCCGAGAAGGGACGGGGACGTTCCCCGGCACAGACAACGGCCAACGTCTGACTCCTCCAGACTGTCTTCCTCAGTCAATAATTAAAATAATTCCAATGCCTTGATATCCACACTTCTATTTATAATGCTTAAAATTATCTCCCTCAGTCCAACTATCCCACCTAAGCGTTCGTTCATTAATTCTCGCAGGAGGGGTTTAATTTCAGCAAATGTGCTTTTCAGATATGTTGATGTCCCGGAGCTATGAAACTATAATGCAATTCATTTGCTTTTGAAAAGACTTGCAGGCGACGATTTCTTTCTTTTTCTTTCCAGCTTTACTGAGGCACACTTGAAAAATGAAAATTGTACGTATTCAAGGTGTTGGGCATGGTGGTCTGATACACGTATACACTGTAAAATGATTAGCAGGACCAGCTCACGCACACGCCTTCACCCCCCAGGTGTGTGTGTGTGTGTGTGTGTGTGTGTGTGTGTTGGTGGTGTGGGTGGGCAGGTGTGAGATTCTGTGGGGGTATGTGGGTGACTGTGTATGTGTGCATACATCCCTCATCTTGTTTTGTGTTATGTTTTGTTTTGGTACCAATGATTGATCTCAGGGGCATTCTACCTCTGAGCTATACCCCCAGCCCTATTTTATTTTTTTATTTTGAAATAGAGTCTCACTAAGCTGCTGAAGTTCTCACTAAATTGCTGAGGCTGGCCTCCAACTTGAGATCCTCCTATCTCAGCCTCCCAAAGTACGGGGATTACAAGTGTGCATCACCACGCCTGGCTGATTCCCTTTTTATCAAGGTTGAATAAAATTCCTTGTATCCAGATACCTCATCTTTAGCCAGTCACCCAGCCATGAACTTTTAGCTTGGTTCTACATTTCAGCTACTGGCAATCATGCTGCAATGAACATGTGGATTCAGAGAATGAGTATGGGGTTTCCTCAAACACACACACACACACACACACACACACATGCACACACACACACACACACACACACACACACACACACATTTTAAAGGCAATGATTTGTCGGGCGTGGTGGCGCACGCTTGTAATCCCCGCGCTTGGGAGGCGGAGACAGGAGGATCACACTGGTTCGCAGCCAGCCTCCCTGGCTTAAGAGACCCTGTTTCCAAATTTTAAAAATAAATAGGTCTGGGAGTGTAGCCCGGAGGTAGAAGGGCTTCCAGGAACCCCAGTACCACCAATAAATAAAAAAATAAATAAAAAATAAAGGCAATGATTTCTCAACTCCAACACTGCGTTACATAAGTAGCAAAACAAGTCGTTAAGATCCTAAAAGAATTCTCCGCAGATGCCTCGTGCCTGGCGGAGCCACGGCCCTCACTCCTCCAGCGTCCAGTCGGCGCCTGCCCTGGGACCGGGAAACAGGGCGGACGGGCTGACACCTCACCCCCTCCTCGCCCAGCTGTCCAGACTCTCGGCCCCTCCAGCTACTACACCTGGAGGTCAGGCTGGACTCGTGGCGAACACGGCCATGACCAGCGCCCTCGGCACTGCTGGCGAGACCGCAGGGCCCCGGGGGAGGGTCGTCGGGGGGTCTGGCCCCCCACACCGCTCCCCGGCCTCTGTCTAAAGGAAACGCGGTCAGAAGGCCATGCAGACCCGGCCTGGTCACAGAGGTGTCGTCAACAGAGCGGGGCTTACGGACACGCGGGAGGACCCCCTCGCCACGAAGGGCGAAACTGCGCCCTCTGCAAGGAACGAGTGGCCCTCGGGTAGGGTCCCCTCGGGGGTAGGGTCCCCTCGGGTAGGGTCCCCTCGGGTAGGGTCCCCTCGGGTAGGGTCTCCTCGGGGGTAGGGTCCCCTCGGGTAGGGTCCCCTCGGGGGTAGGGTCCCCTCGGGTAGGGTCCCCTCGGGGGTAGGGTCCCCTCGGGGGTAGGGTCCCCTCGGGTAGGGTCCCCTCGGGGGTAGGGTCCCCTCGGGTAGGGTCCCCTCGGGGGTAGGGTCCCCTCGGGGGTAGGGTCCCCTCGGGTAGGGTCCCCTCGGGTAGGGTCCCCTCGGGGGTAGGGTCCCCTCGGGTAGGGTCCCCTCGGGTAGGGTCCCCTCGCGGGTAGGGTCCCCTCGGGTAGGGTCCCCTCGGGTAGGGTCCCCTCGGGTAGGGTCCCCTCGCGGGTAGGGTCCCCTCGGGTAGGGTCCCGAGCGAGGTCGGCCAGCCTCGGGAAGCGAGGGCGCCTGTGCCCTCTCTCACATGTAGAGGCCAGAGGGGACCGGGAAATAAGAAAGTCTCCAGATGGATGGAGAGAGATGGCAGGGAGGAGCGGGAGACCTGGGGAGGGCTGACGACAACACAGTCCACACAGCCCAAGTGCGTCCCTGGGGTCACCAACACCGATTTCAGTATGATGATGGGAGGGGGCGGGGCCTGGAGGGAAGCACACCAGGTGCTGTGTGCAGGTGTGTTCTAACACACTGAACCCCAGAATGTGTGCTACAATGTACTGAGAAATATATATATATATATATATATATATATATATATATATAATTTTTTTTTACGGTACCAGGGATGGAACCCAAGGGCATTGTACCTCCTAGCTATACCCCAGCCCTATTTTGTAGTCCCTTTTTATTTTATTTTATTTATGTGTGTGTGTGTGTGTGTGTGTGTGTGTGTGTGTGTGTGGTACCAGGGGCTTTTCTACCTCCGGGCTACACTCCCAGATCTATTTTATACTTTATTTGGAAACAAAGTCTCACTAAGTTGCTGAGAGCCTCACTAAGTAGCTGAGGCTGGCTTCGAACCTGTGCGATCCTCCTGTCTCAGCCTTCCAAGCGCTAGGATGACAAGCGTGCGCCACCACGCCCAGCTATCCCTTTTTATTTTTTTGAAACAGGGTCTCACTGAGTTGCGAAGGGCCTTACTAAGTAGCTGAGACTTAGCGAACTGCAGTTCTCTTGTCACCACCTCCCAAATGCTGGGATTACAGGCATGTGCCACCACACCCGGCTTGGATTTATTTTTAAATATATTTTTAGCCAGGTGTGGTGGCACACGCTTGTAATTCCAGCATTTGGGAGGCTGAGACAGGAGGATCGCGGTTCGCAGACAGCCTCAGCTGCTTAGTGAGGCCCTTTACAAGACAGTGAGACCCTGTTTCAAAATAAAGAATAAAAAATAGGGCTGGGAGTATATCTCAGAGGTAGAATGCCCTGGGTTTCATCCCCATTACTGAAAAATTAAAAAAATAAATAAAAAGCCAGGCGTGGTGGTGCACGCTTGTAATCCCCGCGCTTGGGAGGCAGAGACAGGAGAATCGTGCAGGTTCGAAGCCAGCCTCTAGCTCTGGCTTAAGAGACCCTGTTTCCAAAATATATATATAAAAATAGGTCGGGGACTGTAGCTCGGAGGTAACCCCAGTACCACCAAAAAAATAAATAAATAAATAAATAATTAATTAATTAAAATAAAGTCAATTGTAACAGCCAACAGCTGTCCTAAAATTGGAGTGGGCAAGGAGGCCCTGGGGACTGGAGTAACGAGGCCAGGCTTACCACGCCCTGATTTCAAGGCTTGCTGCACTTCAAGGGAATTTCATGAGGAATTGATAAAAAATAAAAAAAAAAGAGCTCTTCCTGATAGGCCTTCGTTTCTCTGTAATTTCCCTGAGTCAATGGTTTGAGGACAAGAAGATGCAAAAGACCCAATGGGTTAAACCGGACTTAACAGTATGCTGCTGGAGCCAAACGCACGCAGCTAGTCCGTCTAGAGTTCTAGAAAGCTCCTTGTGGCTGGGAGGCGGGGTCACGCGGCCTGAATCATCTGGTAACTCCAGCCTTGTGCGGACTTACCAACGGCAGGCACGGAGGCCGGGCGGCTGGCCTTATTCAAGTTTCCCCCACTCTTTCTCTCTCCGTCTCCTGACTGTATGACCTTAACATCTGAAAATTTTATTCAAGTGACCCTCTGAAGCCATTTTTTGTTTTTTCGGTTTTTGCCTGGGAACATCGGAGAAGCCAGCCCTTCCCACGGCACTGGCATCGTGGGTCCTGCTTGTCCTGAGAAAGATGCTCGTTGGTCCAGGCTTAAGGAACACGCCCTCCCTCTGAAGGCCCTTCAGAGAAACCATCGCAAAAACAGCACCCAACCAGAGCCTCCCACGGCAGCGCCTTCCAGTGACGCAGACCATCAGAATGAGGGCGCCATTCCTTCAAGGTGACTCATTCAATGAGGAATGGCGGTGTGCACCTGCGCTCCCAGTACTTGGGAGGCTGAAATAGGAGAACTGCAGGTTTCCTGTCAGCCTCGGCCATGTGGCAAGACCCCAGTAACTCAGTGAAACTCCATTTCAAAATAAAAATAAATAAAAGGGACCAGAAGTGTATCTTGGTGGTAGAATGTCCCTGGGTTCAAACCCCAGTTCCAAAAGAATAAAAATAAAATAAAATAACTTTGCCTTGATTTCCTATTCTTCTAGATTTAGAAAGAAACATTCTGGCACTTTCCTAAAGTTGTCCAAGCTGAAAATATAAATGTACCTTTTATAGTTCAAGCTAGACGATGCATCGTTGAAAACAAAATTATAAGAGAAAGTTTGAAAAGTAGACGTTAAAAAACAGAGGTTACCAAATTAGCCAACTTTCTATTGAAAGAAATGAAATACTTTTTTTAAAAAAACTGCATCACTTCTCTACATCTGCGGATTTTAGGACATGGTAGCCTAAACACACCTGACCTGAGGCTGCCGAGGTGGGAATTCCACAGCGCCCGAGATGGGCGGCCCTGAGGGAGCCCCGCCGGCCTGTGGCAGGAGAGGTGACCTGCGGCTTCCAGGCTAAGCACAAGTGCATCCCTTGTCCTCAGACAGGGCCGGGCTGTCCTTTCACGGGACCTTTCTCTGGTACACTTTAGCAAACACCGGAAGCTACACAGAGGAACCAGATTCGTAAGCCATCAACCTTTTTTCTTTATAAAATAAGTTTATCCCTTCCAATGATCACTATAGCCTCACCTACAAATTACTACCAATTTCAAAACTATTCTGAAAGGCTCTTCTCACGGCTGCTACGTACAAAAAGGACAGCTCCCCCCTCCCTCAGTAGCTATTCCCAGGGCTGCAGCCACAGATAGGCGGTGTTTATATAGGACAGAGCATTTGGCCTGATTTAACCTCACCGTGGTAGAAGCTTTGCTAATTTATAGTGTAGTCATGAGATCAGAGCCGTGGGGCCTGGCTCTGCCTGACAAAACTATGTCACCTTGAGCAAGTCTCCGAGTCCAAGTTTGTCCGCCTCCAAGACCTGGTTTCTGGGACCATTAGACCACGCTGAGAGTGTGATGTCAGGTCTGAAGGCTCCCACACCGACGCTGAGGCTTGCGATCAACTTGAGGATGTTCAAAGCAGCCCCACATCCCAGATGAAAACACAGCTGCCCTAGGGAATCTCTATGACCCCTCCAGAGCGGAGATGTCCCCGTTGTCCAAAGGACGATCTGTACTACCCCTGCCTGCACATGTTAGATGTACATATCATGCTACCATATTACAGCAGATAGCATACTATATTCCATTACATACCGTGTATTATCATTGCATTTAGCGCAATACAATGACTGTGTTACAAATGGCTTATGAATAATGCATACCTTGTGAATATCTATGAATAATGAATACCTTACTCTAATGATCATGTTTTGCAGGCAGAGTCATTACATGTCATTGTAGTAAGACATTCATTATTACAATAAAATAGTGGAAATCTTACTGCATTCGCTTCTCCTGTGCTTGTGTCTTGGGTATAGACAGAGACAGAACTGAAATCAAGTATTGGGATTATGCTCTGACCCATTTTTAATGCAGCTGACTTTCTTCAAGGACTTAAGTGGCTATAAAGGTGCTTTTTAACTAAGCTTTCTCTCTCTTTCTCTCTCTCTCTTTCTCTTTCTCTCTCTCTCTCTTTCTCTCTCTCTCTCTTTCCCTCTCTCTCTTTCTCTCTTTCCCTCTCTGTCTTTATCTCTCTTTCTCTCTTTCTCTTTCCCTCTCTCTTTCTCTCTCTCTCTCTCTCTCTCTCTCTCTCTCTCTCTCTCTCTCTCTCTCTCTCTCTCTCTCTCTCCCCCCCCCTACTCTATCACTTATGGGAGCTACTCTACCTGTCTGTTCTCCAGCCTGCCGGACAGGCGGCCCATCACAGAGCTGTGTGGGCAGAGGGACCTCGTGGGGATGATGCCGCCAATCGCCCCTACCTGGGATGCGACTCCGTGTGATGCTGGTGGACTGCTGCATCCATCGGAAACAATGCCCTAGGCTCGTTAGTACGGAGTTTAGAATGTGAAAATTGATTCTATCCCTCAATTAGCCACAGCTGGGGTACTAATCTATCAACCTTGACCTCAGAAACTCTGTACTTATAGTCAGGACTTTCCAGAGTTCAATCCCTAAGAGCTCAGTCTTAAAACTGATCACATGGAGTCAGCCGAAGAATCCAGCCTCCCACATTTTGACCTTAAATGGAAATATTTTGAATTCAGGAGAAATGAATAATGACCTGGATTAAGTAATAAATAAAATAATAACAATTAAGGTATGGATGCTGCCGGCAGCCCCAGTGACTTTGTTCGTTGCTTTTCTCCAGTCCAGGACTCCTGTCCCATCCATTTTGTCTCTTTCCCGCCATTTGCTCAGATATAGGCTCCATGAGACGGGCATGGGGGCCCACGCCTATATCCCAGTACTTGAGAGGCTGCGACAGGAGGATGGCAGGTTCAAGGACAGCCTCAGCAAGTAATGAGACTCTGATCCACCTAGAGAGACCCTGTTTCAAAATAAAAATAAAATAGAGCTGAGGGTGTAGCTCGGAGGTCGAATGCCCTGGGTTCAATCCCCAGTACCACCAAAAAAAAAAAAAGAAAAGAAAAGATTTTATGTATTGTGTTCACTGATGAATCCTGAGATGCGAACACGGTTATGTGCAACAAAGACTTTTGAAAGAATGCAACTAAGTTCTTCTTTCATGCCAACAGCACCATGGTGGCTAGAAGTGGTGGTAGACGGCAAGTACATATATCTTTTCATGGTTCCTTAGAGGTTTTATCAGGCACAGAATGAAAAATGGCCTCCCCGATCTCCCGCACACCAGCCTGGAAGGCACCTGTCCACTTTGAATGTGGCTCACTGCAGCTGAAAAAGCCATGAGCGATCGAAGCCGAGGCTGCCAAGACCATCCACTTCCAAACGCAGGAAATGAGGTCTGATGTTCACTATGGGGAATAAGCCTCTTTACAGGCCGCCTAGAGAAAGATGGCCTAGATCATGGTCCTTCATCGAACAGAGAATGTCAAAGGGAAAACTTCCTAAGACAGAGGACCAAACGCTAGGAAGAAAAGCATTGATTCCTAAGGTGGTAAAAAATCAACCAACCCCAAATAAACCTTCAGAAGGTGGCAGAAGTGGGACCTGCCTTTTAATTATTTACATGGAACACTCAGATGCCCTCATCCCATGGTGACCACTTTGAGAAGAGTAAAGGAAGTGCTGCCCTACCACGACTTATTGGCATTAGGATTCGTGATTCATAATCAAGATGGAAATGGAAATGGAACCCCACAGCACCTGCTCATGACAGCAGCTGCACAAGAGGGAAGCTTCGCCAAGCACCCACCGCCCGGCTCCGCTAGCCCATGACATCAGAGAATTAGTTGAACTGGTTTTTAAGTCAATTACCATTTGATTTAATGTCATATAGTATGGCTAGAGGCTTATAATAATATATAACCCTAAATTTACTCAAACTTGTGTCGATTTGGGGGAGTTCATCTCCCCAAGTGCGAGGCTGACAAAATCGCTCATCCCGTTGGCTGGAGAAGAGCACGCTGTCATCAGAGACAGGACAGAACTTTCTGGTCAGCGCGGCAAAGGCGCTGGAGGGCGCCCCCCCCCCCCCGGTGCTGCAATTAGCTCACTGATCCTGCATCTCAGAGCAGCGTTATCCAAGAGGGCACAGGCTTTGCCAGACAAAGGCAGACGGAAGGAGAGTAGTACAACCCTGCGGGGTACTCATGGTCGGCCAGGCCCTGTCCTCGGGGTTTACAGGCATCAAATGAATACTGGAGCTCCCACTTTGCAGAGGAGAGAAATGAAACACAACTGGCACAAGGTACCCGGTACGTAAGCATCAGGACCAGACTCAGGACCAGGGCCCGGGTCAGAGGTCATGCTCTCCAGCACCACAGCCACGGGCCCAAGGAGGGGATCAGCTACCCACTTCCTCTCCTCGCCCACCTTCGGGGCCACCGAGCTAAGATGCCCTCAGACCTGGAGCTGCCTTTCTGGCCTCTGTGGACCAGAACAGATGCACCAGGCCCATCCGCTCAACAGAGCCAAGAGAAACCAGTGTCCAGGGTCCCCAAAACTGCTGAGTGAGATACAAAAGTGAATTCACCCTGAGATCAGGTAGAGCTGTGGGGAGGGGGAAGACGACAAAGAGGACCAACGTGCTGACACTGGGCTGAATTAAAAAGAGAGACGGGAGCACTGACTCCCCCTGGGACTTCGAACAAGCCTGCTCGGCTCAGCCTCAACATTCGTTTAAGTAGCAGAAGCAGGTCGGACAGCTGCTGGGCTCCCGCTTATTCTAAGACTGTACTCCTGGTTCACATCTCAGGAAAACCACACCAGCGCTTTATCCCAAGTATATGCTCAACTGCACTAGACTAAAAGCAACCTTCAAAGCTGGTTATGGGGCACGCTTGTAATCCCAGTACTTGGGAGGCTCAGACAGGAGGATCCCGGCTTGAGGACAAGTAGCAAGTAGCGAAACTCTCATCAACCTAGCAAGACCCTGTTTCAAAAGTAAAAATAAAATAGGGGTGGGGGTGTGGCCTAGAGGGAGAATGTCCCTGGGTTCGATCCCAATACCATAAGAAATGTAACCTTCAAGGCTCCTTTCTCTATCAGGGTATTTATCTCTGATCCAGGAAATATTCAAAAGGGAGAGTCGAAACGGGTTAATTCTTGGCTCTTCTCTGAAGATCAAAAGAGAAGGCGATGGAATAGGAAGTGCAAGCTCTCTTCCAATCAAACCACCATGTTCACGAAGCTGAAAGCAAATGCATTCAAATCGTTCCAAAGCCAGTTTTCGTCCACGACTTGATTGGGTCCCGGGCGCTATCACGGCACTCACTTCCCCACCGCGTGAACAAAACAACGTGATTTGCATGTTGCATTCTTGGAAGGATTATAATTTGACAGACTTGTACTCTGCACAGACAACCTAGATGACTACAAAATCAAACATCCCCTTTCCACAGGGATTACCATTTTCATCTCTCTCTTTTATGTGAAATATTTAAAAGTACTACCAGTAAGGAGAGAGCTCACTGGTAGCAAAGCACAAGTTCTCTAGGTTTCCATCTCGCATCATGACTGAGCATCTTCACTGATTGGAAGTAAGTATTCACTGCAGAGAAAAGTTAAGATCTGGGGGGAGTGTCGTCATGTGAGCAGATACAGTTTTTTTGCTTCTTTTTTACGGGGTTACAAGAAATAGGAGAAGAACAGGTGCGCACCACTTCCTTAGCAACACGGGATGATGGCTTTCATTCACTCCAGCTCAACTCCAAGGGGATCCGCCCTGTACTCCCTACAGAGCACAGGTCCAGGTAGAGGGTTAGCAACCAGGTGCCCATCTGAACGCAGCTCCCCCACACGGTTATCTCAAAGCATAAATGATCGAGAGCAACTCTTGAGAAGTTTTGACATCTCCATTTTAGATGTCTCTATTCGAGGTGAGTCTGTCATTCAGAAAGGGCCTTGAAGCTCACTGGTATGGGACCAAAGAGTAATTGCTTCATTGCCCACATTTCAGTTCTTGGCTCTTCTTGGTTTTGAAGGAATTCTTAAAATCCTTTGTAGTTTTTCAACCACAAAAACTTGTTGAATGTTGATTTACTCCAAACCTAATATGAATTTTTCTCTCATTCTATATTCTAAGTAACTAATTAGACCAACTGCTGTGTTCAAAGCAAATTGCTAAAATAAATATAGTTTCTACATATGGACATTTTGTATACACTGGTAACAAGATGCCAGCACCATCTAAGGCATCAGGAACAGTAAGATCAAGCTGAGGATGGTGACACAGTCTTGTAATCCCAGGACTTGGGAGGCGGAGACAGGAGGAGACAGGAGGATCACAGATTCACAGCCACCCCAGCTGCTTAGTGAGCCCCTCTGCAACTTAGTGAGACCCTGTTTCAAAAATAGAGAATTAAAAAATAGGGCTGGGGGTGTAGCTTGGAAGTAGAATGCCCCTGGGTTCAATCCCCAGTACCGCGCGCGCGCGCGCACACACACACACACACACACACACAACAGTAAGATCAAGAATTGAAGCCTTCTGGATAGGACCCCACTCCAAAAGTAATGTGGGAAACTGGCCCACGTTGAGTTTGTTCATCCCCGTTCCCTAGATGAGAAAATCAAAGCAGAGAAGCTGAATAATTAGACCTTAAGCTAGTAAGTCAAGGAGGTAGGGTTTGGTCTGAACGCCCATGATATGTCTATTTCATGCTGTTTTCTTTCCAAAAGAATGGTGCTCAGAGTCTAAACAAAGCTCTCTCCAATAACAATTGTTTTAACCTGGCTAGAAGAATAAGCGCATTTGAAGGCTGTTACAGTTTGGATATAGAAAGCCTTCCTGGAAGGTCTCATATATTGGCAATGCAAAAGTGTTCAGAGGTGAAATCATTGAGTAGAGATGTTCTAATCTCATCTGTGGATAAATCCATTGATGAATTAATGGGATTATTAGTATTAGGTGGTAAGGTAGGCAGGGTAGCTAAAGGAGGTGGGTCACTGAGAGTGTGACCTTGGAGTTGTCGTCGTCGTCGTCATCCTCCTCCTCCTCCTCCTCCTCCTTCCTCTTTCTCTCTCTCTCTCTCTCTCTCTCTCTCTCTCTCTCTCTCTCTCTCTCTCTTCTCTCTTCTCTCTTCTCTCTTCTCTCTCCTTTCTACCTCCATGCTCTGAGCTCAACAGATGTGACCTGGCCTAACCTGGGCTGAAACCTCCAGGACTGTGAGCAAATGAATCTCCCTTCCTCTAGGCTGTGGTCATCAGGTAGTTCGGGTCACCATGATGAGAATGCGTAGTCAGGCAGAGTCCACAGGGCAATGCAATGACTAGGCACCGAGTCAGGACAGCCAGATTGTCCCTCTGACCTACCAAACTGCATGACATTGACCAAGTAATTCACTCTCAAAATAATAATGTATTAAATTACTTGACTTTAATTTCTCTTTTAATTCTAGTAACATATAATTATGAAATATTAAAAGAAAAAAATGTGCATCCCGTGCAAAAAAAAAAAAATCACACGTAACTATTCCAGCGAGGAAACTTTGGAATCCTTTGTCATGAGAAGTAGAACGGCCCCTCTTTAGTCAAACCACTCAGGCAAACTTCAGGCCCTTTAATTTGTGGAAGAGCTACTGAGCACCAGCGTATAAGACCACACGTACTGAGGGGTATGAACCTATTATGGCTAATTTCCTCTTGCAAGAAATATCACAGCTAAAGCTAAAGCCTGCCTAGCTCTGATTTTCAAGACTTGTGCAAACAGAAAAGGGGAAGTCACTAATGACCAAAGTCCAGATCCTAAGGACAGTCACCAAGATGAGGCAATCAATTCAAGATAGCAAACCTTGCCTTGCCAAATTACAGGCACTAATTAAAGAAAACCCAATAGGAAGTAAGCCATAGTGCCAGAGGATTCCAAGAAAGCCAGTCTCTGTTCCAAGGGCCGGTCACCAGCTTCACTAGTGTCTCAGCCAGATGAGAGGATGAGCCAGCCAACCCTCCAGCGCCATGAAGAGGAGTGGGCAGACAACCTGGCAGGTCTGAGCCAGGCCGGTCACATTAACAATTAACGCTCTAAGTAATTCTCTGAAACAGCCTCTTCAAAATATGCTATTGGAGGGAAGTTGAGTCAGCAGTGTTATTTTAAAATATTTAAATATGTGAGTAAATGTTGACCTCAAAGAGTTAGAAGGCAATATCCATGCCATAAAAAGAATGCCCAAATGTCAGTATTTAATATGCTCAACCCACTCAGTATTCATTACAAGTAGTCTACTAATACAATGCCTACTTAGTTCTGAAGTCAAACTAAAATAGGGTCTAGTAATAAATAGTATAATATTATACAGTAAAATAGATTCTATAAAAACCTAGTACTGTTAGAACCAGGGATCATTTTAAAAGGGGGTTGAAGGAGAGGAAACATATTGGGAGCCAGGCAGGGTGGCACAAGCCTATGATCTCAGGCAATGGGAGGGTGAGACAGAAGGATCGCAGGTTTGGGGTCATCCTTAGCAACTCAGCAAGGCCCTCAGTGACTTAGTGACACCCTGCTTCAAAATAAGATTGGGCTGGGGATGTACCTTAGAAGTAGAATGCCCCGGTACCAATCCAATAAAATATAATCCCCCATACCAATATATACATATATTAACATGTATGTATATATATATATATGGAAAGACCCTATACACACACACACACACACACACACACACACACACACACACACACACACACATATGGTCTTTCTTGATATTGTAGCTCAGAGTCATCTTTCCTTCTCCATCTCTGCAAATCTAGACCTATATACATATATGTGTGTGTGTGTGTGTGTGTGTGTGTGTGTGTGTGTGTGTGTGTAGTATTAGGGATGGAACCCAGGGGCATTCTACCTCCGAGCTACACCCCCAGCTCTATGTTTATTCTTTATTTTTTGAAACAGGGTCTCACTGAGTTGCAAGGGCCTCACTAAGTATTAGCTGAGGCCGTCCGTGAACCATGATCCTCCCGTCTCAGCCTCCCAAGTCCCTAATTTCTGTAACCTCCTGCTATCTGATCTTTCAGTTCCAATGAGTGTGCGTGCTAGATGAATGTTCTGCATCATACTTATCCTGCCTCTACTCAAGAGCTCGGATTTCTCAATGTTTACCTAACTTAGTCCCACAGGGGCTTGGTATTCGAGCCCAGGTAAGGCACTGCTCTGTCTGCTGGTAGCACGTGCTCTCACCCTGTGTCCAATACTCCCCAATGGCTTAACTGCCCACCGCTCTGGCCCCACCTCCCCATCTTCATCCGCAGTGCTCTTGGTTCTGTTCTGTCCTCTTCCCTTCCCCCTGCAAACTTTCCCCTTTGCCTTCCGTCCCTTCCTAACTGACGGTGACCCATGAGTGCCCGGGAAACTCGAGAACACGCCTCTCGTGTCTCTTCTACCTCTACTTCCAAAGACAGATTTGGCTCGTCAAAAAAGGCACAGCTTGTGGTCGAACCCCCACGAGAGCTTTCATCAGCAACCCTGGGACAGGACACAACTGTCAAAGGTGAGGAAGAGTAATAATCCTATTTTTAAAGGCTAAAGCTAGAAGAGTTTCTATAACTCAACATAAAAATTACCTGTGAACATCATAGCAAGAGATGAAACATGATAATTAAGTTTTGCCTGAGTCTTAGCATATGAATTCATTAGTAAAGAATCCGTTTGCTCGACTCTGAACTCCATGCGTATCGTTATATTAAGGACGTGTAACAACGTGGTGGATAACATGCCAACGGCCATTTTATAGAAAGTGCAGCCCATAAGCCAAGCATGGGAGGGGGGGATAGGGAGAGAACGGGGTGGGGATCGGGTGGGGGCTGACTGGGCAATGTGTGCATGTATGTCTACAAAAGTATGTATCCCACTATGATGTATGAATACAGTGCACCAATTTAAAAAAACTTTTCAACAAAAAATAAAATAAAATTAAATTAAAATTAAAAAAAAGAAAGTGCAGCCCATACAGCTGCTTGTTACCATGACCCGCACTAAAAACAGAGGGCCTGATATTAACTGCTTCCAATTAATGCAATTCTGTTATGAGCTGGGAAGGTTCAGTTGAGGTGTACGGCGTCATGGCTGCGAGACCTGGTGCAGGAAGAGCTCTCCGTGTTCTGCCTCGACTTCCGATGCGGCTCCTCTGAGGGTACACTTGGGCAGGAAAACGGGAGAGTGACCCCGACAGAGGGCCACCTGCTATCCCTGGGGAGGAACCACATGACATGCCTGAAGTTCCAGGAAAGTCCTCCTCTAAGGAGCTGCACTCGGCCTCCCCTGACTTCTCTGTATCACAGACGGGGAAGAGGCTCGGCAGGCAGGATTATCATGACGCCCACCTCCATCCCAAGGGCCCCAGGTGGTGGCTCCTGCCCAGGATCTGTTTTCAGCAGGGCTCACTGGCAACGACAGGCCAGGGGCAACCAGTGGCTTCAAAGGATTGCGTGGCACCTATCTACAGAGGTGTGTTCCGAAGTCACCACTCTGCAGAGGGACGCAGAGAAAGGCAAAGGAAAGGAAGACCCTCGTGAGGAGGTAGAGAATTTCTAGCAAGCCTTTGAGAATGCCACACACAGTATTTGAATCAAAAAGTTATTAGAAGCCGGGTGTGGTGGCACACACTTGTAATCCCAGCATTCGGGAGGCTGAGACAGGAGGATCGTGGTTCACGAACAGCCTCAGGTACTTAGTGAGGCTTCTGGTAACTCAGTGAGGCCCTGTTTCAAAAATAAAGAATTAAAAATAGGGCTGGGAGTATAACTCAGAGTTAAAATGCCCCTGGGTTCAATCGCCAGTAACACACACACACACACACACACACACACACACACACACACAAAAGTTATCAGGAGCACAGGTCTTTAATGACTATCCTATGAATGGCCGGAGATCACAGGGACCGAGGGGTACTGACATCCTCCGCCAGCAGTATTACCCTTTGCATTTTCTTGGTTTTCTACTTCCAGGATTTGGAACATGCTTATCCCATGGCATTTGCCCCCAGTAAATGACAGCCGTTTGAGATCTATATGTCACTGGTGCTAGATACTACCTCCACTACACTTTCAGAAAAGAGTGTTACCTGTTTTAATGATCATTGATATGTTTCCATATATCTTGATTTTTTGTTGTTGTTTTTTTGGTGGTGGTACTGGGGGTGGAACCCAGGGGCTTTCTACCCCTGAGCTATACTCCAGACCTATTTTATATTTTATTTGGAAACAGGGTCTCACTAAGTTGCTGAGAGCCTCACTAAGTAGCTAAGGCTGGCTTCGAACCTGTGCGATCCTCCTGTCTCAGCCTCCCAAGCGCAGGGATTACAAGCATGCGCCACCACGCCCGGCTACATCTTGATGTTTTTCAACAAGACTATATTAAGTTCAGAATTTAAAATATAAAATAATCTGGGCATGGTGGTGCTCTCCCGTAATCCTAGTACTTAGGAGACAGAGAAAGGAGGCTCTCAGGTTTGCAGCCAGCCTCAGCAACTTAGTAAGGCTCTCAGCAACTTAAGAAGACCCTGTTTCCAAATAAAATACCCCTGGTATGGGGGTAGCCCAGAGGTAGAAAATCCCTCGGTTCCATCCCCAGTACCTCAAAAAATAAATAAATAAAGTAAGCCAGGAATGGTGGTGCACGCCTGTAATTTCCAGTACTTGGGAGACTGAAGCAGGAGAATCACAGATTCAAGGACAACTTCAGCAGCACAGTGAGGCTCTCAGTAACCTAGTGAGACTGTGTTTTAAAAGCAAAAAAATAAAACCAGGCACGGTGGCGCACGCTTGTAATCCCAGCATCCGGGAGGCTGAGGCCAGAGGATCATGGCTAAGTAGCATCAGCTACTTAGTGAAGCCCTCCGCAACTTAGTGAGACCCTGTTTCAAAATAAGGAATAAAAAATAAAATAAAGAATAAAAATAAAATAAAATAAAATAAAGAATAAAATAAAATAAAGAATAAAAAATAGGGCAGGGGTGTAGCTTGGAGGTCGAATGCCCCTGGGTTCCATCCCCAGACCCACAAAAAAATAGCAAAAAAATAAAAAGGGCTGGGGTGTAGTTCAGAGATAGAAAGTCCCTGGGTTCAATCCCTAGTACTACAAAAGAAGAAGAAGAAGAAGAAGAAGAAGAAGAAGAAGAAGAAGAAGAAGAAGAAGAAGAAGAAGAAGGAGGAGGAGGAGGAGGAGGAGGAGGAGGAGGAGGAGGAGGAGGAGGAGGAGGAGGAGCTGCTGAGACGTGAAAATATGAAATGGGGAAAACAGAAAATTGTCCTACGTAAGTAACACACAGGTAGAGAATCCTTACTAAGTGAGCATGAGAACACGGGAGCCAGCCAAGCCAAATGGTGTGATCACTCCAGCACATCCATCCTTGTTCAGGCTGCAGAACGTGGCGTGAGTATCCTCCCTTCAGAGCAAAGCTGCTGAGCCAGACCCCGCTGGAAGGAGCCCCTGAGGCCCCCGCATCATCCAGAACCCGCTGGAGCTCTGGAATTGCTGCTGCAGCAGTCCCCACCAGGCCCCAGGAGATCATGGTTATTTATGGAGAGAAAAGACCAGAGTCATTCAAAGAATGCACCAGATTGGCAGCGTGGTGCAGGGCAGAATGGCCATGCAGCCCCAGTGGAGGCTGACTCCAGCTTGGCCCATGGGGGAAACCCCCTCACTGTGCTTTCTGCAAGGCCAAGGGGTCAACGAGGCCCCCACGTCTTCTCGCGATTACACCATGAATTCAGGGGCACGAGAGGAGGCCTGTGATGGCCTTGTGAGAGTAATCCCAGCTGCGCCTATTCACCACTGCGTGGGATGGGTAACCAGGGCTCCAGGGAAGGAACGGTGTGCACCCCTGGGGAAATATGTCATTCAAAACGATACTTGCCCAGAGGAATGAAACAAATTTTCCATGGAGTCCTCCAAGGAACTAGAAACTTAGAAAGGAAGCCGATGATACCGTCTGATACCTAAACAAAGCACTGTAGATCACACCAACTCTGTGGCAGTGTGCAAATGTTCTAAGAAAAAAAGCACTTAACGCTTTAAAATGTAGGCATGCAGCCGGGCACGGTGGCACGCGCTTACAATCCCAGCATTTTGGAGGCTGAGACAGGAGGATCCGGGTTCGTGGACAGCCTCAGCTACTGTGAGGCTCTCTGAAACTCAGTGAGAATCCTGTTTCAAAAAAAAAAAAAAAATAGGGCCGAGGGTGTAGCTCAGAGGCAGAATGCCCCTGGGTTCCATCCACAGTACTGCAAAAATAATAATATAGTAGTAATAATAATAATAATAATAATAATAATAATAATAAAATGCAAGCATGCAAGTTGATCTAGTATGGAGCTGTCCCGCAGGACTGGCTGGGAGGGTAGGAATGTTCTCTCCCACCTGTCCAGCGGTGGCCACCAGCCAATGCAGCTTTGGAACACTTGAAATAATAGCTTCCTTAGGAAAAGGACTGAATTTCTAATCTTGTTTGTAACTAATTTCCTATTAGTTCAAGCAGACGTGTGTTCCTAGTGGCTGCCAAAATGGCGGCACAGGTCTCGTGATTAGTTTCAACAATGAGATAAGGACTGAACCAATGGCAAGCATATTTCTGCCCAGGAACCTGGATTTGTGTGAGAACCACCATCTCTGTCACACTTGGCAGAATGTGTGAGGTGTTGGTAGCGTTGGCCTGTTGATGCATTTTATTCTGCTCCTTTGGACCTTTTTTTTTCAAAATTTTTAACTATAAGCACATGTCACTCTTTTCTTTTCTTTTTTTTTCTTTCTTTTTTTTTTTTTTTTTTTTTTTTGGTGGTACTGGGGTTCCTGGAAGCCCTTCTACCTCCGGGCTACACTCCCAGACCAATTTTTACATTTTTATTTGGAAACAGGGTCTCCTAAGCCAGCGCGCGCGGCTGGCTTCAAACCTGCGCGATCCTCCTGTCTCCGCCTCCCAAGCGCGGGGATGACAAGCGTGCGCCACCACGCCCGGCAGCACATGTCACTCTTATAATCAAAATATAAATCAGTAAATGCTGAAAATATTAATACGACAAGACAGGACAACTTCTACACTTCCTATAACTTGTGCCTGCCATTCTGGCTGAGAAGACCATTATAAAATGAAGCCTTGCTCACAACGGTCAGTCCCCAATCAAGCTGAGCCCACTGCCGGTCACACTCACAAAGCGTGCGGTCCGAGCCGGCCGCGGCCCGCCTGGGGCGGCCTTCCTGACTTGCCCAGTAAGCACCTGAACTTGCTGAGGCGGTTCTCCCCTCAGTCTGCCTCAGCCACTTCCCCTGCTGAGAGCTTCCTAAATCTCCTTCCTCTGGCTCCGCAAAATTCATTTCTGAGGTTAAACGTGGCCTCCCAGCCCACGGAACCAACCAGACATATTCTGTGTTGTCAGTGTACTTAATTCTCTGCACAGCACTTCTTATTATCTGCCATCTTCTTGCAGAGTCTGCAGGGTGCCCCTGGGTTCAATCCCCAGTACAAAAACAAAAAAGTCAACTGGCAGCTTTTTAAGCTATCTTTCCATTTCTACTACTGTGTAACAATCGTACCAAAGCTAAGAGGCTGAGCCAATGACGACGTTGACTTTGCCCACGAATCTGGATTTGCACGGGTCCAGCGAGAGCAGCTCATCTCCCCTGCGGCTGGCACCAGGAGGGCGGTCACGGTGGGGGCTGGAGTCACGTGCAGGCTCACTCAGTCCCATTTCTCTGGTTGCTGGAGTGGAAGAGTCCAACAGCTGGGGGCCAGGACCATCTCTACCTATGTGAGCGCTCCAACATGGCAGCCTTGGAGCAGGCAAGGTCCTGGATGGAAGCGCAGGGTTCCAAATGTGTGTGGAGAGGCAGACAGAGAGACTGGGAGGCTGAGACAGGAGAACTGCAGGTTCAGGGCCAGTCTCAGCCACTTAAGAGAGATTCTCGAGCTTAGCAAGACCTGTTTCAAAATAAAAAAGAAAATAGGGAAAGGGGTATAGCTTGGAGGTGGAATGGGTTCAAACCCCTCTACAAAAAAGAAAAAGAGGAGGAGGAAACCTGGGAAAGAGAAAGAAAGAAAGAAAGAAAGAAAGAAAGAAAGAAAGAAAGAAAGAAAGAAGGAAAGAAAGAAAGAAAGGAAGGAAGAGAGGATTATTGAGCAAAGATGCAGAGAGAGAAAGTGAGACAGAGGTGGACACTACATCACCTCTCCTGATCTAGTCTTAGAAGTCATGCCATTTTCCTCCCACCACACTCTTCACAGAAGCATCACAAGTCTGCCCAGGAGAGGACCGAGACCCAACATTTTGAGAGAACTGAGAAGTTTCTAGAAGAGTCTATAAGACTTAAAATATTACTCTGGCCGCTTTGGGATGAGTGTGTCTAACGAGACCAACTGTTCACTCATCCTTTCCCTACCCAGTGGCCGTGGCCCTCGGGATCAGGAGGAAGTTTCTAGAATGCTGTCACTGATGTCCCCTGAGCTCAGAATGCCAGCACAGGGCTTAGTCCACACACCAGAGGAAACTGAGGCACAATGCCATCTGCTCGGATCTATCCCCAAAGGCTCATGTGTTGAGGCCTGGTCCCCAGGGCGGCAGTGTCGGAAGTGGGGCTTTGGGGTGAGATTGGCCCACTGACAAATGGGCTACTGGGGACTGCAGGAGGTGGGACCCAGTTGAAGGGTCCTGGGGCATGCCCGTGGGGACTATTTCTGGTCCATAGTCCCTTTCTTTCTTTCTCTCTCTCTCTCTCTCTCCCTCCCCCCCTCTCCTCTCTTTCCTCTCTCTCCCTCCCCCCCTCTCCTCTCTCTCCTCTCTCTCCCTCTCTCTCAATCCATCTCTCTCTCTCTCTCTAAAGTGAGCCTCTCTGCTGTGCCAGGCCTTCTGCCTTGATATTGGGCTGGAAACAATCAAGGCAGCCAAGCAGGGCTGAGACCTCTGACACCATGACCCAGGAAGAATCTTTCCTCCTCCAAGTCAATTTTCCCAGGTATTCCTGTTGAAGGAAGACGTCACTCTCCCAGGACCATTCAGGAAGAGTGGTCCAGGTGAGGTCTGTCCTGTGACTGTCTGTCAAGCCTCCACGCCCCAGACCACCAGGCCCCGCCATCTGGGAGCGGGGGGCCGCATGCACTCAGGCCAGGTCAGAGCATTCACCGACCGGAGTCTCACCCCACCTGTCGCCTTCTCAGCTCACTGTTGTCCAAAGGAGAGTGGACTTACAGGTGACCCCCGGCCCAGAGGGCCAAGAGCAATCGCCCACAGGCAGACACGGGCCTTCCCAAAGTCACGCTGTCAAGCGTGTCCCCGCAGGAGCAATCTTGTTCTCTTCCAAGGGGAGCCCTCAAGTCCTGCCTCAGTGGCCCGAGCCCCTGCCCTCCTCTGCAGCTCCTCACTACCTACAAGCATCAGAAGTAGAAGTCAGATGCCTCCGCATGAGGCCCAGTGGGTCCCGGAGCTTGTGCTCAGCTGCAAAAGGCACTGCGAGGGCCAGTGCGTTGGCCAGCCGTGGCATCTATCTTCCAGGAGGAGCTGACACAGCGGCTAGGGACCCGTGGCTCCCAGATCTGCCACGCTGGCATCCCGGGGACAGCTCAGGAGGGTTATGAAGTGAGGGAGCCAGGGCTCTCCTTTGGCAGCTCTACTGCTGATGTGGAATCTCTGCTCCTTCCCCTTATTGGCACCATCACGTGTGGCCCCAAAGGATACTGCCCTTGTCGTGGGCGCGTGCGTGTGTTGCTGGGGATCCACCCAGGGCCCCGCGCCTGCTAGCCAAGCACTCTACCACCGAACTCACACCCAGCCCAGCCCTGGACTATGGGAAGGATTGCACTGGCTGAGCTACAGGTGGTGAGCGCCCCAAGCCTGCGCTCGGAAGAGCAGGCTTCAACCTCGTAGCTGGAATTCACCTTCTGTGAGACCCCGGAACAAGTGACTCACCATTGGGCAATACCCAACTGCTTTAGAAAGTGGTTATATCAAAAGCCGGGCGTGGTGGCGCACGCTTGTAATCCCTGCGCTTGGGAGGCAGACACAGGAGGATCGCGCAGGTTTGAAGCCAGCCGCGTGCGCTGGCTTAGGAGACCCTGTTTCCAAATAAAAATGTAAAAATAGGTCTGGGAGTGTAGCCCGGAGGTAGAAGGGCTTCCAGGAACCCCAGTACCACCAGAAAGAAAGAAAGAAAGAAAGAAAGAAAGAAAGAAAGAAAGAAAGAAAGAAAGAAAGAAAGAAAGAGGTTATATCTGGGTGTGGTGACACATGCCTGGAATCCCAGTACTTGGGAGACTGAAACAGGAGGATTGCAGGTTCAAGGACAGCTTCAGCAAATAGTGAGACTCTCATCGACCTAGTAAGATCTTATTTCAAAAATAAAATAAAACAGGCCTGGGGGTGTAGCTCGATGGTAGAATGCCCCTGGGTTCAATCCCCAGTACTAAAAAAAAAAAAAAAGCCAGGTATAGTTGCCCTTAGAGCCCTACCTTTAATCCTGTTACTTACACTTAGAAGGCTGAGAGAGGAGGATTACAGATTCAGATTTGAGGCTAGCTTCAGCAAATTAGTGAGGCCCTCGGCCACTTAGTGAGACCCTATTCCAAAATAAATAAATAAATAAATAAATAAATGGTTGGGATATAGCTCAGAGGTAGAGGCCCCTGGGTTCAACCCCCAGTACCAAAAAAAAGGTGATTATAAAGTTTAAATGCCTCTGAAAATACATCTGACATTTGCTCAATGATCATTTAAGAAGGTTAAACGAGCAGGAAAAAATAGCCACATAGTTACATGTGCCGAGTGCTGATCACAGTACTTTTCCTAGCTCCTATTTTCTTGCCCTGGCAGTTTGGGAAGTTGTTTGTTCCAATAAAAGGCGGCTCTTTTAGGACTCCGCGTCTTGCTCCTGTTTTTAGTGGCTTCTACCAAGTCCTCCGCACCAAGTACACGACTGGCGAGATGTTTTTGCACAGGACTCACAGACATCCACCTCCCCGGGAAGACCCCCAGGGGGACCCCAAGGGATGCCCCAGCCACTTACGTGCATAATTAGTGAGGGGCACTGAGAAGTCTGCAGGTGGGGACTCCGGGAGCTGGCGCAAGGCGCTCTCCGTCTAGAAATCGCTGTACGAATGGGCCCTTTCTTTGAGTGTCTCGAGTAGAGCTGTGCGAAATGGAAAGCAAGCCCCACCGGCCCCTCGTCCTGAGGTGGTGCCCGGGGACCACGTTCCCCTGCGCAGGCGGGGGCAGGGACGGCTCAGCCCTACAAACCTCAGCGCGGACCTGCCGAAGGGTGGTGTTACCGCCAGACTCTAGCTCTTCCCCCTTGATCTTCATGTTTCGTGGACTGGAATTCCTCCTCGACTTCCGTGTGTGTGTGTGTGTGTGTGTGTGTGTGTGTGTGTGTGCGCGCGCGCGCACATGTGCATGTGTGTGTGTGTGTGTGTGCGTGTGCGTGTGCATGTGTGTGTGTGTGTGTGTTACTGAGGATTGAACCCACGGGCAGTCTACCTCCAAGCTATACTCCCAGCCCTGCAGTCCTATTTTTTTTTTATTGGTGCATTGGAGAACATTATGCTGAGTGAGGCTGGTCAATCACAAAAAGTCAGGTGGGTCCGGGTCAGGGGCTCCACATCTGTAGGCTCCGGGAGCGCTGTGTGAGTTCCCAGTCTTCTGTTTGACTCGCTGATATATACTGCCAACTCAGGCTGAGAGAGGGAGAGGGGGTCGAATCCCCGCTGCTCACATCTCTGGCCAGCTGAACTTGCAAAGCAGACCCGCTCTGTCCTTTCATAAGCACACTACCTCTCATCCCCCAGGGCACATATATGACTAAAGCGATTGGCGGGAGGTAGGCCTGGAGACTACACCTGAGGCATTCTACCTCTGAGCTATATCTCCAGGCCATTTTTATTTTGAAACAGGGTCTCACTAAGTTCCTGAGGCCAGCCTCAAACCTGTGATCCTCCTGTCTCAGTCTCCCAAGTCCTGGGAACACAAGCCTGTGCCACCATACCCAGCTTACATGAACTTTTATTTTAAATCTATGTTAGCAGTAACAGTCAAGAAAAGATTGTGTGGAATATTGATATGTGTAAGAGTATTATAAACTTCAATACACTGGTAAAAGACAAAGATTTACTCTTTAGGATTTGGAAGCAAAATCATGATTACATTTATTCCATCAATATCTTAAATTTGGGGGAAAGAATTAAAGTAATAACTAAACACCCAAGGTCTCATCATGATTATGTCCTCATAGATTAAAACAGTTTTAACTGTGACCTTCATAAGCAGGTACGCTGGGGGACTTGGCCGAGTTTCCTATCTCAAGGGTCATGTAACTGATGGCTACTGTCCTCCTTTGTAACCACTGGTTTATGGGGAAGAATTTGTTGAGTCTAAAAAGGCATCCATTGTGCTCATAATTACTCTTTCTCCAAGGTCAATTCGGGAGTTTTTTACTTTAATGAGTTTTGTGTGTAAAATGGCATATGTCAAAATTTACACGTGCCAGAATTCCTCATTCGGAATCATATACAATAATAACCGCGTTTTAGGCATGTGTCATTCGGGGCCACACACGAGGCGACCACTTGCTCCTCCCTGATTGTTTTCTGGAAGACCCTGAGTCAGCGGTCTCTCCTACTTCCCGACACCTTCTTCCCCGACTCCTAGATTTCTCCCACCACATGGTAGAAATACTAAAAATTCCCCCTTTCACATCAGTGTTGCGAGAGCTGGAAAGGGGTATGGCTTGAATTGTGCCCCTAATGAAAAAATAATACGTTGATGCCCTAACCCTTAATATCTCAGAATGGGACCTTACTGGTAAATAGAGTCTTCATGGAAGTAACCAACTTAAAATGACACTGCGCTGAGACAAGAGGATCCCAGGTTCAAGGTCAGCCTCAGCAACACGGCAAGACTCTATTTCAAAATAAAAAGGGCTGGAGGAGTAGCTCAGAGGTAGGACAATCCTGGGTTCTATCTCCAGTAACAATGAGATAGAGAGAGAGAGAATGAATGAATGAATGATTGAATGAATGAATGAGTTAGGAAGGCCCTTAATCCAATATGAGTGGTTCTCTTACAAAAAGGAGACAGTTGGACACAGAGGCCGCCGTGCACAGAGGAGGGAAGATATGAAGACACAGAGAAGAGGCAGGCGAATGCTGAAGGTGCCAGCGCCATAGCCACAAGCCAAGAGGAGCCAGTGCTGCCCAGCACATGGCCCCAGCTGGCGGGCAGGCCTGGGACCAGCCTCCCCACCGGCCCTCGGGGGAACAGTTCTGCTCACACCTCAACCTCATGCTTACAGCCTCCAGAACCGCATCCTAGGACACTTTTGTCCCCTCAAGCCAAGTGCCCGGATCCTAGAGCCTTAGGAGAAAAGCACATGGACACGTTCCGGCACCCACAGGCAGAGATGGCACCAGTCCTCTGCACTCGCCTGGTGTGAGAAGACACAGGAACGGGGGCCGGGATTGGCAGAGAGACGCCAGCAGGCACGCGGTTTGAAGTCAGCAGTATGGGATCGTGTCTTCTGCCCTCCCCTGGCATTCATTGTGTGCGTCGTTCACGTCAAGCCTGAGGCCGAGCTCGTCACTCTCCAGGAACACAGCCAGCCCAGCCGTCACAGAGAAACGAGGGTGACTCACTTCTCCCCCAGAGGGACCTGGCAATTACGTGCCGTAGAGGCGACCTGACTCATTTGAAGAAGGGCTGTAAAAGTGAGGTCTCCCCCAACGGCAGAGAATCTGACTCAAACCTACACGACCGAGAAGTAGTGATTCTACACACATTCACCAAAGCCGAAAACACTGGCATAAAGGGGCACGTTTTACAACTCACGGTGAGCAGCAAATACAAAGAAAACAAGCATCCATGAAGAGAGATCACGGCATGACTCTCCCCGCCCCAAAGTACAGGCCCATGTATGTAGCAGGAAGTGGTGCAGAGAGCGTCCGAACACATTACTATGCCCACGTTACTATGCCAACGAGTGTTGGATGACCCCCCCGGAGGGACCTAACCTGAAACTCCGCCTGGGGAGAAGGTCTCTGCACCCCTGGGGCTCCCATTGGCCAGTTCTTGTGTTAGCTAGACCACATTCTATTCTTACTGGGATTCCTGTGTTCTCACATAGCAAACTACAAGTACCTGGTAATTCATAATAACCAGACAAGAGTCACTGCTCCCAGATGCCCGTGTGGTGGCCACCAATCGCATCCTTTCCTGAAGAGCGGGGACCACACGGGCACAGAGCCTGGCCGGCTCGCAACTTGGTCTCGACACTGGAGTGCCGAAGGCGGGCTAAAGCCTGGGATGTCTTCACTAAAGGCAAGCAAGCAAGCTCTCCAGAACCTTTTAGGCAGGGCAAAATGAAGGAATCTCAGGATTCGCTTCTTCTTAAGCTCTTCGACAGAGCTAACACTGGTCTTTCTGACAGTTTGTTGTCTTGGTTTTCTGCTGCTTTAACTGAATGCCACAGGCTGAGCAATTCATGAAAATAAAGGGTGGTTTCAGCTTCTGGTTCTGAAGTCTTGAGAACTCAAGATCAGAAGGCCACATCTGGTGAGGTCCTTTGGGCTGGTGGGAACTCTCGGTGGAGTCCCAAGTTGGTACAGGGCATCCCACGGCAACATAGAATATTCTAGCTCTGCTCCTTCCTCCCCTTCTCATAAAAGCACAGTCCCATTGGACTAAGGCCCCACCTCGATGGCCTCCCTGAGGTCCCACCTCGATGGCCTCCCTAAGGCCCCACCTCCAACTACCACAGTCAAGTAAAGATTCCACATGCTCAATACCCCACAGTGATGGTTAAATTCCAATATAATGCTGGGCAGAGTATTGCACACCTGTAATCCCAGTACGCGGGAGGCTGAGATAAGAGGGCTTCAGGTTTGAGGCCAGCTTCAGCAATTTGGTGAGGCCCTCAGCAACTTTGTGAAACCCTGTTTCAAAATAAAAAAATAAAGCCGGTGTGGTGGTGCACACCTGTAATCCCAGTACTCGGGAGTCTGAGACAGGAGGATCACAGTTTTAAGGACAGCCTCAGCTACTTAGTGAGGCTTTCAGCAACTTAGCAAGACTCTGTTTCCAAATAAAAATAAAATAAGGCTGGGGGTGTAGCTCAAAGATACAATGCCCCTGGGTTTAATCCCCAGTATCAGCAAAATAAATAAATAAATAAATAAATAAATAAATAAATAAATAAATGAAAGATAGTGCTGTCCAATTTTTAAAAGGTAGTACTGGAAGTATATATTGGAGGGAGAAGACCCGTGGGTTCTAGTCACAGTAATGGGGGGAAAATAGCATAAGCTTTGGAGGAGATATTCAAACTACAGCACTTAACCTCTCTCATTATTTCTCCTGAAAATAATGGGCACAAAAATTCTCTTTCAAACAAGTGTCCAAATTGGAGAATGTAGAGTGAACAAATCCAGAAAATATGTATATATTCTGTCAATATCCAATAAACCCCTGCCATATGCTAGGCGCCATGTTGGTAGCCGAAGGAAAGAGTAGAAAACAAGTGGGTTTTCAGGTGTGCTGTCATTTAGATGTGCGTTAAATGTGTCTGCCAGAGACTCATGTGTTGGAAGCTGGTCTTCAGTGCGGCAGTGGGAGGTGATGGACCTTTAAGAGGTGCAGCCAGTGGGAGGCTCGTGGGGGCAGTGTGCTCAGAAGGGATTATGGGATCCCAATCCCACTCGAGCTTCCTGTTTATCAATGTAATCTTCCTCCCACACAAGCTCCACTGTAGCCGTCTGCCAGGAGATGACACAGCCAAGGGGGACCCTCGCCAGAGCCTGCACCATGGTACTTGGACTTTCCGCATCTAAAACTGTGAGCTAGATAAAGATCTTTTCTTCATAAACATAGCCTGCCTCAAGTATTCCATTATAGTAATGAGAGACTAAGAAGTCAGCCCAGAAAAGCTAAATTCTTGATATCTTGATGATGACGATGTTGATGATGATGATGGTGATGGTGATGATGGTGATGATGATGGTGGTGAAGATGGTGATGGTGAAGATGATGATGATGGTGATGATGATGATGGTGGTGGTGATGGTGATGATGATGATGGTGGTGATGGTGGTGATGATGATGATGGTGATGGTGGTGATGATGATGATGGTGATGGTGGTGATGATGATGGTGGTGATGATGGTGATGATGATGATGATGGTGATGATGATGATGATGGTGATAGTGATGATGATGATGATGATGGTGATGGTGATGATGATGTTGATGATGATGGTGGTGATGATGATGATGATGATGATGATGGTGGTGGTGGTGATGGTGGTGATGATGATGGTGATGATGATGGTGATGGTGATGATGATGATGATGATGATGATGATGGTGGTGATGATGGTGGTGGTGGTGATGGTGATAATGATGTTGATGATGATGGTGATGATGATGATGGTGGTGATGGTGGTGATGATGGTGATGATGATGTTGATGATGTTGATGATGATGGTGGTGATGATGATGATGGTGATGGTGATGATGTTGATGATGATGATGATGGTGGTGGTGGTGGTGGTGGTGGTGGTGATGATGATGATGTTGATGGTGCTGCTGCTGATGCTGATGATAACAATGACAGTGACGATGATGACGACAGTGGCGACAGAGATGGTGGTGATGATCCAAGCATGTATGGGCACTACTCCTGGTCCAGGCACTCTGCTAAGTACTTACACATGTAAGCCCTTCAATAACATACCTGAAGGGCAGTAGGATATCAGAAACATGTCTTCTGACTTTGTGCAGAGATTTTTCCCAGGATTCAAAGCAAGGCTGGGGACCAGGAGCCTGGGCACCATGGAGGCTGCTTGGCAGGGGCTGGGGCAACTTTAACAGTGGGAAGAGGTGCAGCCAGTGCTGCCATCACGCAATCTGACACACCTCCCCTAGCACAAGGACTGTGCTGGGGCTGGGGAAGGAGAGGTGAGGGAGACACAGAGTGCCCAGTGGGAGAGCTGACACACAGACCACTTCAACCCAGGCTGGAAAGTGCAGTGATTCACATACTCACGAGGTGAATGAGTTCACAGGATGGGAATGTGCGCGCGCGTGTGTGTCAGGGGTATGAAGAAAGACAATACCAAGGAGGGCTTCTAGCAAGAGGGAACGATGAGCTGAGCCTCCACGGGCAGTCGGGTGATGGACGGCAGGAAGAGCTGGGTGCGCTGCTGCCCACCACTCCCCCTCTCCTCTGCCCTGGCTCTGCCCCCTGAGTGCCTGGGGCTCCTTATCCCTCTATCACTGCACATGCTTCCAGCCACTCCTGTCCTGTCTATTTCCATTTCTCTTTGGAGATGCCCACGACTCCAGATCCAAGCACGAGCCTGCTGCTGGGCTCCCTCGTAACACAACCAACCCATGCCACTCATCTCAGTTAAACACCCGCTGAGCTCCTCAGACTGTATCTACCCAGCCTGAACTCTTGTCTTCTTCTCTAAAGCTGGAAATTACCACTCATCCAGGCTTCAGGCTCCTGTCCCTCTGACCTGCAGTCTATGGCGGCCAGTGCCAAGCCCTGTCACCTCTACCCTGAGCACACTGCATCCTCGCCCTGCACCGTCACTCGCCTCCCTCAACTTCCACGCCATGTCATGATGGTTTTACAAAGGGGGTGTGTGTGTATGTGTGTGTGTGTGTGTATGTGTGTGTGTGTGTGTGTGTGTGTGTGTGTGTGTGTTACTGGGGATTGAACCCAGGGGCATTCTACCTCCGAGCTACACACCCAGAACTATTTTTTTAAATTTGGAAACAGAGTCTCACTAAGTTGCGGAGAGCCTCACTAAACAGCTGAGGCTGTCCTCAAACCTGCAATCTTCCTGTCTCAGCCTCCCAAATACTGGGATTACAGGCATGCACCATGCTGTCTGGCCCTTAAACTACAATTCTGTTATGGCATCCTCTGCTTAAACTTTTCCAACCCCTCAACCACACACTGACTCTTCCTGTCTCCTTATCTTACAGAAAACCTGGCTGCCCACCCTAGACCCATGGTCTTTCTTTTCCAAATTTCACCATTATTTATGGATGGCTTATTTCAGACCTGGTCCTTGGTTTCTTGACCTCAATTTCATGGTTGCGGCCTGCACGTTATCATCACTTCCAAGATCACAAAGATCAGACTCTTGAAACACAAACTCCTATCTCTCACTCAGTCACTCCTGCTCATAGTGCATGCGTGCACACACACACACACACACTGGGGATTGAACTCAGGGGATTCTACCACCAAGCCATGCCCCAGTCCTTTTTTTTTAAACAGGGTCTCACTAAGCTGTTAAGGGTCTTGCTAAGTTTCTGCAGCTGGCCCCCAACCTACAACCCTCCTGTTTTACCCTCTCAGGTGCTGAGATTACAAGCATCACCATCACACCTGACTTATCCTTGGTTTTTTACTCAAGTGAAATGTCCAAGTCTCAGCCCCTCTACATTCTCCTTATCTGCCTCCTTATTTCTTATGCAGCTTGGACTCCCAGGTTCAGAGTTTCAACCAACTCCTGCCAAATCCTCAGCTCCTATGCCAACCATCTTTCCATCACATTTGCTTGGCAAAACCCCAGTCCTTTTTCCAGCCGCCCACCATGGCACTCAAGGATAACGGGGCAGGGCCACCCGGCCAGGTATTCACAGCTGGCTGGCATGCGTCCTGTGCTTCCTCGGTCAGTGTGTCCCTCCAGCTTCTTCCAAGGTGTCCATTCTTACTCTGTGTTCTCAGGCCAACTGGGATGCACCCATGTATCCAACAGAAGTCTTTGTGTTTTACATCGAAAGAACAAAACACGTAAGACGACAACCCCCTCGATTCCCGACCTCCGCTCCTGAGACACGTCTGCCTCTGAATCCACCTTCTCCTCTGTCTCCTTCAGTGAAGACAAGGTGGAGCTTGCTGATCTTGAGCGGGGCCCCCTTCCTGCCCGCCTCCGCGGCTAATCAGCCCACCCTCGACCTGCGCTGCGCAGCCGGCGCCGGCTCCGTCTCATCTAAATCTAGCCAAGTCTTTCCGATCTTAAAAAAAATAAATAAGTCACTGGATCCCAAAGCTCCCTTCGGCTCATCCTAAGAGAGGTGACTGCTGGCTGTCTCTACTCCCAACTCAAACTGAAACCTGACTTCTTTAACAAACACGCTGAGAGCACGAAAGGCAGGCGTGACTTGAAATCTAATAAATAGGTTTTTGTCCTTCTAGAGTTGACAGCAACTTCCTTTCCTAGCCGGGCGTGGTGGCGCACGCTTGTAATCCCCGCGCTTGGGAGGCAGAGACAGGAGGATCGCGCAGGTTTGAAGCCAGCCACACGCGCTGGCTTAGGAGACCCTGTTTCCAAATAAAAATGTAAAAATAGGTCTGGGAGTATAGCCCGGAGGTAGAAGGGCTTCCAGAAGCCCCAGTACCACCATAAAAAAAATAAAAAAATAAACTTCCTTTCCTCCCTTCCATCAGGGGCAGCGTCTTCGCCTGGCTGGTTTCCGGCCTCTTCCTCTTCCTCTTTTCAGAATTTCCTTTGGGCAAATCCCTTAGACGCTGGGATTCCTTGGGGGATTACCTTCTCTTTTCATGCTTCCTTGTTCTTTTGGCTAATCTGATTTCATTCCTCGCTTCAAGTATTTTACAGAAGCCAAGAACTTAAACCTATTTACTGTCTCTTGCCAAGATCTGCCCCCTAAACTAAACCTTTCTACAAATGATATGAAATAACATTGATAATAATAATAACAGCAGGACAACTGGAAGTCTTAGTTTGCGTTTTCTTCTCTGCTCCTCTTTTCATTTTAAGTAGAGTAGGGTATTGTCTGGCTGAACTCAGAAGGCGCCTACAAACCACTCACCTTCTTGGTTTATTTTCTAGAAGCCAGAGCTACTTGAGGAAATTGTGGGGAAAAGTAACTTTGAGGACACTGCAAAATGGGAACTGTTTCTCCAGATTATGAAGGTGAAAGTAGCAGTCCCTGGGAAAGACTTCAAATCCAGCTCTGGCTGTATCCCCGGGTTTAGTAGCACAGCTCAGCCTGGCCCTGGGCTGGACCTGGGAGAGTGGAATTTGCCCCAGAGCTCCCAGCCTTGGGAAAGATTCCGTGCACATATGGCAGAATAGTGGAGCCACGATGGGGGCGGTTTGATCCCTTTGCATGCAGATATGTCAGTGCCCCTAAAGCCACTCCAGAGTGGATAGAGGGGAAGGTCCTTTACAGAGGGATTTTCAAGACAATTCCCCACCTCATATATTATTGCCAGGCCTCGGCCCTTTCTATAAATATGGAATCAGTGGTTCTTGGCTCGAGGTGTTTGAAATGTGTAGTTGCAGTCGTGAATCGTCACGATGTGTGTTGGAGTGTGGAAGGCTCGCTCCATCCCCAGAGCGTGGGAAGATGGGCTCAGAATGCACAGGACCGGTTGGGTGGCCTGTGACTTTGATGGGAGTCCATGGGCCATACTCCCCGCGATCAAGTCCTCGTGCAAACCCCTCCTTGTGACCAAGAGCTAGAGCTCTGCTGCTTTCATCTACAGAATACAGTGGAGGGGCATGGTGCCCTTCTGAGCCTAAGCTTTAAGAAGCCCTGGAGAACCAGGCATGGTGGCACACGCTTGTAATCCCAGCACTTGGGAGTCTGAGACAGGAGGATCACGCAGATTTGAAGCCAACCTCAGCTACTTAGTGAGGCTCTCAGCAGCTTAGTGAGACCCTGTTTCCAAATAAAATTTAAAATAGGTCTGGGAGTATAGCCTGGAGGTAGAAAGGCCCTGGGTTCCACCCCCAGTACCACACACAAAAAAATAAGGTTTTTTTTGCCCTGGGGCAGGCCAATTGCCATGCAAAAAGTCCTCCATACAGTGAGAGGCTAGGCATGCTGGCGAAACCACACGGAGGAGGGCGGAGGTCCCGACCCACAGTCCCGGCCGAGCTTCAGCACAGACTGTCCCAGTGGACCCCAGGGGCACCCTTTCAGCCCTGTCCAAGGTATAGTTCTATTAGCAAATAAAGTGATTGTTGATTTAATATACTGTATTTCAGGATCATTATTTTCTCAACAATAGGTAACCAAAGCAATGGCAATGAGTCCCAGGACGCAAATGATTCCCCACCGATCGGTGGAGAGTGGGGTGAGTAAGGTCTCTGTAAAAGCCCCACATGCACCCCAGTGTTCTGAGAATGCAATAAAACCCTTGGCCACATGTACAAAGCTCTCATTACCTGGACACAGCCAACCTTGCTGATGGCGTCTATTACAAAGCTTCCGCCCCAAGAGAGATGCTGGTGTGGCTGCATCTTACGGACAGGCAGCTGAGTGTGAGGTAGTTTACGATCCAGCCCAAAGTCACCCGTGGGTGCCAAAAGCATACCCAGGCCTGTCAGAGTTCTGCTCCTAAGCTGTAGTCCAAGGCAAAAACTCCCTTGCAGACCTGGTCCAAAAGATTCTGACCTACTTAAGGCCCACGGTTCACGCACATCAGAAAGCAGCGTGGGCTGTTTTCCAACTGAAACTAATTTAAAATAATTTCCCTTTTGGAAGAATTATAATGAGAATCCATAGTTATAGATAATTCAGATGAAAGCTGTTCTCGTGACCTAGTAAAAATAAAGAGAGAGCATATGGTTTGGAATAAATGTGATTCTTGAGAACACAATCCAGATAATCACTGTATTATTATAATCATTCTGGGCCATGTTTTTATCTTTGTTGATTTTTTTCCCCCCTGTCCACAGGGACTGCGGTTGTATAATAATAACACAAGTTTAGAGGACTCTGATCTCTGGTTGCTTAGCAACCCACAGCTTTGAAGAGACTCGGGGATAAAGGGTCGATGGCAAAATCACGCTATGTGCAATTCAACAGTTATTTAAAAGTTTCAGAATTGTTAGAACGCTTCTGTTTTAAACACAAGTATGCAAATGAATTCTTCGCTAGATCTGCCACCGTTCTTTTTTCTATCACACCCTGAATTTGAAGTTGGAGTCGCTCGCTGAGCTGGGTGACACAAACTTACCAATCTGAGCAAAAATAGGATGAGCGCAGCGTTGAACAAGGCTGTTTCAAAGGCAGGGTGGCGTCGCGTCTTTCATAGCGGAGACTATCACAGTTGGGGGAAAACGAAATCAGAAGATGCACAGGAATCACAAAGGACGTGCCCAGCTTGTGGTGCTGCCCAGCAGATGCCGGCCATCCTCACCGCCACCACGGTCACCACTGCGAAGGCCGGGGTGCGTGGCTTCAGCACACACCACGCGTCCCGCCTGAGCGTCTGCTCGTCACTTGGCGCCTGTCCCTTCAAGGGCGCGTACGGGCTCCTCTTTCATTCGTTTGCTATTTATTCATTCAACAAGTGGCCCCGGAGCAACTGCAGAGGCCAGGAGAAACCCCAGGCACAGAGCAAGCAACTGGCGGCGCGGCAGGCCCGGTGCCTGTTCTTGTCTGGCTCAGGTGCAGAGACAGCAAAGACGTCAGCAAACACGCAACTCTAGGTCCCATTGAGCACTGGGGAGGACCAGGAGGCCAGGTCGGCGCGCGGTGGGTGGCGGGAGGAGGGCGCTTTCAGGAGGGGACACTCCCTGGACACCTGAAGGAGGGACGTGAGCAGAGAGCAGAGCTTTCTGGGGGAATGGCACATGCAAAGGCCCAGAGGCAAAAAAAAGAGCTCAGGTGTTTGTGTGGGGAGCTCCTCCCAGCCTGGGTGAGCTGGGTGATGGGAAGATGGGCCAGGGACGGGTCCTCTGTCCTCCGTCCTCATGAAATTACAATCTGCTCCAGAAGTGACCTCAAAGTCACAATTTTTTAAATGGAACCCAGGATCTCACACATGCTAGGCAAGTGCTCTGCCACTGAAATACACCCTCAGTTCCTCAAAGTTACATTTTATCAGAAAAATGCACCCACGTTTCACTCCACGTACAGCGGAGGGCTGTGGGCGAGATGCTGCCCTGCTCCCCGCCTTGCTGACCACTCCCACACCCAGGGGCTGGGCCAGTGCTCGCCATCATTACACCCTACTAAGCAACCACCAAGTTCCAAGCAACTACCCAGGTGCTGAGAGGTGAGGCCTCAGGAAGCCACCTCCGGGATGGCTCCCAGAGGCGGGGCGCTGGTCAGCCTCGCCTGCCCTGAAGCGGGGGTGGGCAGGCATCCCAGGCATCCAAGCAAACCAGCAAGGAAACCCCAGAGACAGCCGGCGGCGCGCACGGCCACCCTGCCCCTCGGAGCTCTTCATGGTTGGCCTGGACCGCCAGCTACCATGAAGCCTGGCTCGGGCTGCCCTCCAGCCGCTTCTGCACAAGCGTCGGACGCCCCCACTCAGTACCCACCTAGCAAGAGACAAATCCCGGTTAGCGCAGCGGCGACTGTTAACCGTGACGCGCCATGGTCCTGTCCTCATGGTCTGGACAGGGATGTTCCGTAAGATGGAAACCTTTACCCAAACGTGAGACAGTAATTGTGGAGATTCCAGTCACAGCAACAACCTAAGAAGAAGTCTTGTAGATTTTCTCAGCCCAACAGCAGTTGAGCTGAGCCCGTCTGTAGCTGAAAAGCACAGGCTCTGGTCGTTTTCACTGCTGGGTGGGGTGCGCTCCCCTCCAACTTTCTCTCCTGCACCTTCACACAATCGTGAGGATAGCACAGGTTCAACTTCTTGTCTTATATTTTTTCTTCTCATTTTTTTTATTTTTTATTTGTATGTATGTATGTATGTATGTATTTTCACAGTACTGGGGATAGAAGCCAGGAGCATTGCACCTCTGAGCTAGCTCCCAGTACGATTTGTTTTTAGTCTTTTTTTTGTGGGGGGTGGTACCCAGAGGCTTTTCTACCTCCAGGCTATACTCCCAGACCTATTTTATATTTTATTTGGAAACAGGGTCTAAGTTGCTGAGAGCCTCACTAAGTAGCTGAGGCTGGCTTGGAAACTGTGCGATCCTCCTGTCTCAGCCTTCCAAGCGCTGGGATTACAAGCATGGCCCAGCTAGTCTTTTTTTTTTTTTTTTTTTTAAACAGGGTCTCGCTGAGTTGCAAAGGGCCTCGCTAAGTAGCTGAGGCCATCCACAAACTGCGATCCTCCAGTCTCCACCTCCTGAATGCAGGGATTACCAGCGTGCGCCACCGCGCTCAGCCCTTCTCTTCTCATTTAATCTCCTAAATGCAAAATTGTCTTGAAACACAATGGCTGCGTAAAGTTCTGCCAGCACTCCCCTGATATTTAACCACCTTCCTATCGTGGTGCCATTGTGCTCTTCTCCAGGGGATATTTGTAAATAACATGGTGACCACCTCTGTTTATGAAAATTGTTCAGATGTCCAATTTGTACGGCTGACTTCTAAAAGGGGCATCATGGAGCCAAAAGACTCTGAGGTTCTTAAGCCACGTTGTCTAATCATTTTACAAAAGATGAACCAATTTTTATATTCAACATCGATATAAGTGCCCATTTTACTTCAAGGGGTATATGTTTAATGTAATTTGAAATTACTTTAATCTGTCACAATATTTTAATATTGGTAGCTGCCAAATGTGGTCATGGGGCTAAAAGAGCAATTTTGTACAATATTTATATATCTGGCACGGCTTTGAGCCATAATGGTATCCAGATGGATTCTCAGTCAATTTTACCTTAACAGTGATTATTTTATTCTTGTCTCTCTGTCCTCTTCATCTGGCTTAAAAGTGGGCAATAATTTTAATGCACCGATTTAAAAAAATTTTTTAATAAAAATAAGCTGAGCTCAGTGGCTCGTGCCTGTAAATCTCAGTACTTAGGAGACCAAAACAGAAGGATCACAGGTTCAAGGACAGCATCAGCAATTTATTGAGACTCTCAACAACCTAGTGAGACTCTGTTTCAAACTAAGAAAAAAAATAGGGCTGAGGGTAGAGCTTAGAGGTAAGACCCTTAGGGTTCAATCTCCAGTACCTAAATAAATTAAATAATACATAAATGCAAGTGTTTGGCAAGTTTGGGCTATGTCATAGACTCTACATCAAACCTCTGCCATAGCAAACTCACACTGACCCTTTGCTCTCTGGTCAAACAAATAATAGTTGTCTCTGACATATTCCTGCATGTGACACTCAGGGCATCTCCCCTAACAAGCATACTCCAAATGCACCTTCCTGGAAAGAACTGGCCCTGCCACACAGACACGGTCAGAGCTGGGTATCCCGGGAACCCAGACTTTCTCTCAGCAACCCCAGGACGGCTACCCCAGCACTCAGCCCCGCCCACCCTGGTCTTCTCTGAGACAGTCCACAGACCTCTGGTGTTTGTAGCCCCACCCACACTGACCAGCCCATTCTCCTCCCACCAATATGGGAATTTATGAAGAGGAAGGGGAGTTTCTCCAGCAGCCATCTGAAGACGACCCATCCTCTCAGAATCACCCTTGGGTTCCTGGATCCTGGATCTGTAGTTCGTGGGATGCCACTAGCCGGTAAGCCTGATTCTCTTCAGGACCGTGACAGTCTAGGGAGCAGGGTGACTCCTTCATGGAATACCATGTTTCTCACACTTTTATCTTCTCATCACGTGTGTGTGTGTGTGTGTGTGTGTGTGTGTGTGTGTGTTACTGGGGATTGAACCCAGGGCAATAATTTTAGTGTGTGTGTGTGTGTGTGTGTGTTACTAGAAATTGAACCCAGAGTCATTCAACCTTCAAACTATACTCCCAGCCCTTTTATTTATTTATTTATTTATTTATTTATTTATTTATTTATTTTTGGTGGTAGTGAGGATAGAACCCAGGGGCTTTCTATCCCCAGACTATACTCCCAGACCTATTTTATATTTTATTTGGAAACAGGGTCTCACTAAGTTGCTGAGAGCCTCACTCAGTAGCTGAGGCTGGCTCCGAGGCTGCCCGAGCCTCCTGTCTCAGCCTCAAGTACTGGGATTACAAGCGTGCACCACCACGCCTGGTTCTTACATTTCATTTTGAAACAGGGCCTCACTAAGTAGCTGAGGCTGGTAGCAAACCTCTGATCCTTCAGTCTCAGCCTCCCAAGTACTGGAATTGCAAGCATGCACCACCACACCTGGCTCTCATTACCTTTAATACATATATGATTTACTCAACAAGACTGATTCCTGAGAGAGATAAGAAAATGTACATCGCCTGAGCACGTTTAAAGTGCATTCAATGAGCCGGGCGTGGTGGCGCACGCTTGTAATCCCCGCGCTTGGGAGGCGGAGACAGGAGGATCGCGCAGGTTCGAAGCCAGCCGCGCTGGCGTAAGAGACCCTGTTTCAAAAATATAAAATAGGTCTGGGAGTGTAGCCCGGAGGAAGAAGGGCTTCCAGGAACCCCAGTACCACCAAAAAATAAATAAATAAAATAAAGTGCATTCAAGAATCTAAGTTTAATGTGCACGGCTTGAGCCCACAGTGCCTGCAGTCCTGGTCTTCCTCTGCTCAGTCCCTCTACTCCTGTGCCCATGGCTGAAGGCGTCTTTTCCCCTGCAGGGCACCAGTTGAATTCCACCCTGTTTCTACCAAAGTCACTGGGCATGTGGCTTCGGTAGAGCCGTGACTTCCTAATGACGCAAAGATTTAGACATATGTCTCCTGTTAAAATCATATGCCAAGTTTAAAGTCATTTCAAAATGTGTCTCTGCACACATTTTATTTTAGCCTAAAAGTATACAGAAGAGAGAGAGGGGAGAGGAGAGCATCCTCGCTAGCACCGGAGAGAGCCCGGGGACGGAGCTTGGCAGGATATCAAGTCAGAAAAACCATGTTGGACCCACTGAACTCACATCGGATGAAGAGTTAACACCACCACCTACCAGCGTGAAAATCTCTTGACACCGCCTACATTTTAAAAACATATACAATGAATGCCTACTCCCTTTAATCAGGACTTCTGCAGAAGCAGAGAGGGGCAGACACTGTTGATCGCCCTCGCTAGCTCCAAAGAAGAGCTTTAGAATTCCTCCCAGTACAGTGACCACCACCTAGAAGACAGGCTCAGAGTAACGGATGCCACGCTTCCACACACAGTGGCATCACTAAGTCCCAAGAGTGCCCCCAGGTTCTGCGTCAAGGTATGATAGAGTCTGGCTTCTGGATACCCATCTAGAATTCTCTCTGCAGGGCTGGTACCACATGAGAGTTGTATTCAAGAGCAAGATTACTAACTGCAACAACCTCTGGCAGGTGTGGTTTGAGCAATTATATTTGGGTGCTGCAATTATTTTCCGTCCATGGGTCATTGAGGTCTCCGAATGTTCACGAGTGAATCATCAAATGATCAACCCCAAGTGTGAAGTTGTTTATTCCCCCCCCACTCTCAGATATCAACTAAGAATCAACCGTGCAGCCAGCAAGCTCCAGTCGTTTCCCCAAAGAAGCATAGACGAGGCAAGAATATGTCTTGTTAATAGGCATTTGTCAAGTTCTATAGATAACGCCAAGAGGAAATTACCACGCAGAACCCAACTGATCTGACGCAGGCAACATAAGAAACGCCTTGCTTTTCTCTCTAGTAACAAAGACTGGAATTTGGAACTATGAAATCCACAGACTCAGCCTCAAGTCTTGAGGGCGAGCACTACAGCCACGTATGTCACAGCCGACGCTTCATTTGTGCTCCACACTTGTCCTTTATGACATGTCTTCATCACCAATTAGAGCCAGAACGGCTCCCATCAACGGGAATACCGAGCCACAAAGCACAGACTTAGGACTGGGCTTGAAGACAACTGACCCTCCACTAAGATGATTTTCATTTTAATTTGGCACAAGGGTATCAGAGACAGCAACCAAATTCATCATCAGAGCTCTCTCCCGGTGACCCCTACAAAGCTCAATGAGGAGGAAACAACTTCTTTCCTAGTTGTCCACGCTAAAGGGACAGGAATATATCTAAGTGTATTCTAGACACCTGGGAGAAAGTACATCAGATAGTTCTGCAAGTATTTGAATGCATTTCTGTTAAGGTCTGAGTATGTAAGTTCCCCTCGTCCAGACTCATACTGAAATGCTAACCCCCCAACGCCATGGTATTAGGAGGAGGGCTTGGGGAGGTAATTAGGTCATAAAGTAGAGCTCTAGCTGGACATGGGGCAAACGTCTGTAATTTCAGTACTTGGGCAGTTGGCCAGGAGGATCACAGGTTCGCGGCCAACTTAGCAAGACCCTATTTCAAGATAAAAAATAAAAAGGGCTGGAGATATATCTGAGAGGTAGGATGCCTGAGTTCAATCCCCAGTACCAATAACAGCAACAACAACAAAATATTAGAGCCTTCAGGAATGGGATTGATGCCTTTATAAAAGGAACCCCAAAGATCTTTCCTGCGATCTTTCCACTATATAAGGAGCCAGGAAGATGACAGTCGAGGAATGTTTTTAAAACACCTGATGGTTGTTTAGATAGATACATCTTTATCTCTGAAGACACAGGAATTTGAAGAAAATCTGAACAAACTGGCATTTCTAAATTCCCCCTAGTTTATCTTGTTGATTTTGTTTTGTTTGGGCTTGGTTTCGGGTTTGGGGCACTTAAGAGGATTGTTTTTATTTAGTTTGGGTCTTGTTGTTGCTGGTGTTTTGCTTTGTTTTGGGTACTTGGCATCGAAACCAGAGCATCGTGTGTACAAAGCAAGCACTTTGCCACCGAGCTACTGCCCGGTCCCCCTGACCCTTCGTTACTATTAGATATCACACCCTCTTTATTCAATCCCACTCCTCCACGACTGTCCACCTTCGTCCCAAACCTAGGCATAAAATTACCCAGATGCTCCTGTTTCTTTGAGTCTTCATTGCCGAAGGTTCCTGTATCATGTAAAATTTATATGAAATAAAATTTTGTACAAAAAAAATGTTGGAAGTCTGAAACTCAGAAAAGGCTCCTCACATCATAACCTCCCGTGCAAAATAAGTTTCTGTTGTTTAGAAGCTACTCGGTTCATGGTACTTTATTACAGCAGCTGAAATTAACATGAGCTCCTACAGGCATTAGAGCAAAAAGTGTGCAGGGAAAAATTTTTAATTTTAATCAGAAAATTCTTCCCTTACACAGGTGAAAAGGTCGTGGTGAATGAAAAGAGAGGATGAACAACTTCCATATGCTTAAGGCATGCTATAGTCGGATTTTAAATGTCCCCGAAGACCATGATGTGCCAGAGACCTGGTGACCAGCCTGGGGTGCTACTGAAAGGTGGTGGAGCACTTAGGAGGTGGAGCCGAGTGGGAGGAAGTTAGGTTGTTGGGGGCGTGGCCTTGAAGGAACACTGGAACCCTAGCCTCTGACTCCATCGCTTTGCGGCCCAGCCACATGAGAGGAGCAGCGTTATCCCTCCGTGTGCTCCCTGCTGTCGTATTCTGCCTCTGTAGGCCAACACACAGAGACAGGGAGCCATGGATGGAAGCCTCTGAAGCTACAGCCAAAATAAGCCTTTCCTCTTTTTCTAAGTTATCTTGTTATGGTGATAAAAATCTAACGCAATACATTGCCACCCATATGCCTCCCCTGCATTATTATCATGGTTTTCACAGCAACCAGAAAAGATGGGCTTTATGAGGCCCAAGTCAGAGACAAGCTAAATGAGGTTCAGCGCGTTACGACACCTGCTCAAGGCCACCATAGCAGGATTCAAATCCTTGGATACAGTGAATACAGGGGAAACCTCCCCCAGGCTGGAAAAATATAACGACAGGGCAATTTGAATTGGACTATTGCTAACTATAACTATGCCATACTTTTCAAATAAGTTTTATTTATTTATTTTCTTGGAGCAGGCCAATATTAATGCAAGAAACCAACAAGGCTCTCAATGGAGAAAACAGAAAACAGTGGTAATTCCAGGAGTGGAAAGGGGTCTTATTACTCAAGGAAGGAAAAGGAAGAACATAAAAAGGGGCTGTGTGGCCTATAGGAATGACCAGAGCATAGCTGTCCACTAGAATCACTTGGGGTCTCCTTTCTTAGCTTAGACACCACCCCCAAAGATGCTGCCGTGAAAGGTCTGGGCAGGTGATCTAAAGCGTTTGCAGTTTAAAGATCACCCGGTGGTTTGGATGTATTTCCGGGGTTGATAACCACTAAAGAGGCTGGTTTTGCCCCTTTTGCCTAAAAGCAAAATATGCCAGGCAGAGGCCTAGTTCAGTCTCCAGGAACAACAGATCTTTGACCTACAATCTGTGTGGCTTTGGGCAAGTCACGTGGCCTCCCCAGGCCTATTCCACATCTACCTAGTTACGACAGTGTGCAGAAAACAGATCTAACTCGTCTCGGTACGCTCAGCACCGGGCCCTGGGTAGAACTGGCGTTTGATAAAAATGACACTGAAACACGAAGAACGAAGACGGCAGGAAGGCACACGGGGCATCTGCTGATTTCATTCTCAACCGCTATTTCTCCTGCTTCTGAGAAGAGAATCCCAGTCTCCTTAGCAGAAGACCTCCTTCCAGTCTTGGCCCATGTGGTTTAACTGGGGCTTCCCATCTGGTTCAGAGAAGTTCACAAGACCCAGGCCTGGCCGGTCAGCGGAGTCCAACCCCCCACCACGATGACTGGGTCAGAGTGCAGACGGTATGCCTCCACCGCCCTGACCTTCAGCACGATGAACGACTAGGATGCACCAATAAAGACGGATAGATGGACGGATGGATGGATGGATGGATGGACGGACAGACGGACGATAGACAGGTGAGTGAGTGAATTAATGAAATACGGCCCAACTCAGTGCCACGAAGCTAATCCCGGCATCTTCTAGAGTAGTAGGAAATAAGAGCTCTCTGTTCTCTTGGGGTTACTGACCATGAGGATGGTGTGAGCCTGGAGCTCTCGGGTCATTACGTGGCACCCGAGACTGAAGCCAGTGCAGAGGAAAGCGGAGGGACACAGAGGGAGACTCATGGCCCAGGGGATACGAGCCCGGCCCCCAGACACCGCTACGCCTACGCGTCCCAGTCACGTGAACCTGCACAGTTCCTGCCAGGCTTCCACTATCCAGGCTGAGGTTTCTGCTGCTTGTAATCATACAACAGAGAAGGAATCTGATGTGGCCTGGCCACAAAATCTCCATGGTGTTCACTTTCCTCATCTCCACGATGATAATCTCAGATGTAATCTGATCACTAAGGCCCTTATAGGAGTGCCGAAAGCATTTGTATCGAAAACACGATAGGTCTGCGTCATAAAAACTCGAGAGCATCATGGTATCTTTGGCCTCTTCATACTCGTGCAAACACACAGACATCAGGGTCATCTTCAAATCAGTACCTCTATCGGCTCTCAGCTGTAGTCAATCAAATTACTGAAGTTTATGTCACAAGTGATTACATAAGTTAATTACTATTTTTACTTCAGTGTATCTTTACAGGCCTTCTGCAAGATAAAATATAAAAATCACACTTTCAACACAGTTATCTTTGAAGACATGAAAGCATTGAGCCATGCACAAAAACTGCCTCCGATCTGAATGAAAATTTTGTGAGTCCATCTTAAAACAACAGCCTGCCCATGTGAAATATCTTAGTGGCCTAAAAATCATGCGACGAATACGGCTAATATTCTATTTCAATTCATCCCACACAGTCTTCAAGTGAGTGCGCATATTTGAGAACTGTGCCCAACATCTTGTATAAAGATTTTTTTCTTATGTTACAGGGTGAGTAGAGCAGACGGCTGTGATAAGATGCAGAGTCCTGCCCGTGCACACGGAGCCTCATCTCAACCAAGAATCTCCTTGTCACTTTGTCAGCCTCCTCATCTAGCAAGTATAAGGAATGCCCCCTGCAAAGACGTGTGGAGATTCAAACCCATAACAGAGGGAAGGGACCTGGCCTGCAGCCATTCATGTAGTTAAATCTGAATATCAAGAGAACACAGGTAGATAAATCCCCACCCAAGCCCAGGTGCGTGCGACCATCTTCAGGATTTGCGATGCCTAATAGAGCACCGGGCATCACTTGTCGGAAGTGGCATATCCTAGCCCTGACATTCATGTCTTTGGACTCTGCTTTCTTTTGCAAAATTGATGGACTGGCCAAGACAAATTACAGCATCTCTCCCAATCTAAGAAAGGAAGAAAGGGAAGGAGGGAAGGAAGGAGGAAGGAAAGAAGGAAGGGAAAAAGGGGGAAAACAGAATCGATAAAATCTATGAAATGTGTTGCCATTATAACCTGTACTCAGCCGGGCTTGTAATCCCAGGATTTGAGAGTCTGAGACAGGAGGATCACGGTTTGTGGACAGTCTCAGCTACTACTTAGTGAGGCCCTTTGCAACTCAGTAAGACCCTGCTTCAAAATAAAGAATTAAAAATAGGGCTGGAAGTGTAGCTAGGACGTAGAATGCCCCTGGGACCCATCCCCACTACTTCAAAAAATAATTATAACCTATACTCAGCAATGCTCAGAAATTGTCAGTGGTGGCTGTACTCTCAGTACTTGGGAGGCTGAGACAGGAGGATGCCAGGTTCTAGGCCAGTCTCAACAACTTAGAAAAACTCTCAGCAACTTAGTGAGACCTTGTATCAAAATAAAAATAAAACAGGCCGGGTGTGGTGGCGCACACTGTAATGCCAGCATTCAGGAGGTGGAGCCCAGAGGATCTCAGTTCAAGGACAGCCTCAGCTACTTAGCAAGACCCTTTGGAACTCAGTGAGACCCTGTTTCAAAAAGTAAAAAGACTAAAAAATAGGACCAAGGATGTAGCTCAGAGGTAGATATACAGCAAAGGAAGGGGGGAGAGAGAGAGAGAGAGAGAGAAGGAAAGGGAGAGGGAGAGGGAGAGGGAGAGAGAGAGAGAGAGAGAGAGAGAGAGAGAGAGGAGAGAAGGCTGGGGATATAGCTCAGAGTAGAATGCCCTGGGTTCAATCCCCACTAAAATAAATAAATAAATAAATAAATAAATAAATAAATAAGCTGGGCATGGTGGCACAGCTTGTAATCCCAGCATTTGGGAGGCTGAGACCGGAGACATCTTCAGCTACTACTTAGTGAGGCCCTTTGCAATTCAGTGAGACCCTGTTTCAAAATAAAGAATAAAAAATAGGGCAGGGGGTATAGCTCTGAGGTTGAATGCCCCTGGGTTCCATCCCCAGACCCGCAAAAAAAAATAATAATAAAAATAAAATAAATAAATAAATAAATAAGGAGGAGGAGGAGGAAAGAAAGAAAGAAAGAAAGAAAGAAAGAAAGAAAGAAAGAAGAGAAATTAATTGCCAGTAGAAGGGTAAGATCCTGAGATGATCACTATTCATTGAAATCAGCTCTATCCATCCCCTTCCCCAGGATTCCATGACCCAAGTGAGTCCAACAGAGCTGCTCTCCCGCCATCCAGGGCAACTAGAAAGTGTCTGGTGTCAGAATATAGATGCACTGGTCTGGTCGGAGGCCTGAGGACTCCATGGACGGAGGCCTGAGTGGGAGCAGAGGCCCTCACCAACTCTGACGGGAGGACGATGGTTTGTGAGCATCTCCCGGCCTCCAGAGCTGCTGGCTCCTGGCCAATCACTCCTTGATTCTCTGCTGGGGTGGGCGGGTCTGTTCATGAAGAGCCAAACTGAGCCGATGAAACACCCAGTTCACACTCCCTCCTAAACCTCACTGCTAACGCTCACTGTACAAATCCCAGTCCCCAGAACATTAGCCAGGTCGGGATGCAGGCAACAAGCAGGCAGTGGTTGCTAGGCAACAAGCGACTCCAGGTCTCTGGTCCCTCTGGCTCCTGAGGGCTGCACCCCCAGCTCACCCTGAGCTCATAAAACACGGCCACGCCTGAGCTCCATCAGCCCACCCGAGCTGCTCCTCATGCACACGTGGCTGCCATGGCAGCTCTACTCCTCGCTGTGATGTGCTGAGCGTCCTGGGAGAGCGGAGGGCCGAGGAGAGGGGAGCTGTGCCGGCCTCCGTGGTCCTGGACCAGGTCTCAAAGACCTGCAGATGCTTGGGCTCTGGATGGCCTTGCATATGATTTTTTCCAACTTTCTAACCTATTTCTTCTTCTGCAAAATGAAATGGTTGGACCACTAGACATCTCTACTGGTCCAATCAATGACAACTAGACATATCACTCTCTCTATCTATCTATCTCTCTCTCTCTCTCTCTTTTTGCGGTACTGGGGACAAAAACCCAGGGGCATTTTACCTCTGAGCTACACCCCCAGCCACATTTTTTATTCTTTAATTTGAAACAGGGTCTCACTGAATTGCAAAAGGCCTCACTAAGTAGCTAAGGCTGTCCTCCAACCACAATCCTCCTGTCTCAGCCTCCCAAATGTTGGGATTACACGTGTGTGTCGCCATGCCCGGCTGGACGGCCCTTTTTCAGGGTGGCTCAGGGGTCCCTGGCAAGCTCTTCATTTTCCACAGAGGGGCTCAGGAGATGACAGGAATGGACCTTGGCACTCACGCTGGTGAGTGGGCAGGCTCAGGGCCCAGGCCGAGGCCCAGGACAGAGGCCGCGCTGTGAGGCCCCAGGAGGGAGCTCTGAGAAGCCGGGTCCGATGTGAAGAGACCCCGGAGCTGGTGAGCAGAGTGTCACCGGGAGCTGGCGTAGGTCAGGTGCGACTGCAGCTTCTCAGAGCCATGTGGCCAGGGAGGGCAGGGGCAAGAGCACGCCCGGCTGTGGGCCTGTGGCCGTCCGGGGGGAGTCTGGGCTCATGTTGCAGCAGAAGATGGCCTGGAAGGAAAAGCATCTAGTGGGTCCTCAAGAGGCTGAATATAAAATTATTCTCACATGACCCAGCCATTCCACTCGGAAGCATATACCCCCCAAAACTGAACACAGAATCAACTACTCGTAATAGGATTGTGAAGAGCAGAGCTATCCACAATAGCCAGAGGATGGAAACTTCTCAGATGCCTGTTGACAGATGAATGTAAACAAAAGGTGGTATATATATATATATATATATATATATATATATATATATATATATGCATGCTCCGGAATAGTATACAGCCATAAAAAAGAAATGAAGTACTGATATATGGTACAACATGGATAAATCTCAAAAACACCGTGCCAAGGGAAAGAAGCAGACACCAAAGGTCACATGTTCCATTATTCCATTTTTATTAAATATCAAGAGTAAGTACATCCTGAGACAATACAGATTTGGTGGCTTCCAGAGATTGGGATGAAGGAGGGAGAAAGAGGGATTAATTGGTTAGTGGGTACAGTATTTCCTTTCTGTGTTATAAAAATGATTTGGGGGCTAGGTTGTGAACATACTAAATGCCAGTGGTTTACTGTCACGTGGTTAGTTTTAAGCCAGTTATGGTGGCACACGCCTGCAATCCTAGTAGTTCGGAGGCTGAGTCAGGAGGGTCACAGATTCAAGGGCAGCCTCTATAATTTAGTGAGACCCACAGCAACTTTGTGAGACCCTGTTTCAAAAATCAAAAAAATTAAAAGGGCTGGGAGTGTAACTTGGAGGTAGAATGCCCCTGGTTTCGATCCTTAGTACCAAAAACAAAAGGTTAGTTTTAGCTGGAGACAGCAGTACGTACCTGTAATCCCAGTTACTGGGAGGCTGGGGCAGGAGGACTGCAAGTTCAAGGACAGCCTGGGCAACTTAGTAAGACTGTGTCAAAATAAAATTGAGACAGCTGGTTCTCGCCCGGTGGCAGGCGCTCGCCGAGGATGCTCGGGCCCCGGGTTTCATCCCTAGCTCTACATCACGTTCTCAGCATCATATGACTGACGTTGAGCATCAGATTGACACGCTTTTTCCCTTGGGAAGCAAAAGGCTTGACTTCCCTCCCTGTCCCCGTGGCTCCAGGATCCCTGCCACACCCCACCTTCCCTCCCTTTGTGAGAGAAAAAAAATATTATTCAATTTATTTCTCTCTCGCAGAGAGTTTATTTGGGGCCTCATAGAAATGCTAATATTAGTTCTCATTTTTCTGCCTCTCCTATTATTTTTCTCATTATGAGGCTTTTCTAGAGAAATAAAAGCATCGCCTCCTGCACAACCAAAAACAGAAGACAAAAAAAGAATCAGTGGCCAGTTTTAAAGGGTAAAACAAAAGGCCCAAAAAGGCCCTGGTCAGGAGAAACGAGGGGTCCGCACGGGGAACGGGGCTAAGAACGCGATACAGAGATTAACGCGTGAAGGAAATTTGCATTTTGCTGAATTTTAAGCCAATCCTTGTTCTGCCCAAGCCTGGATAAGGAGGACATTTTAAAATTTAGGACTTTTAGGAAATACTCTATTATCCAATCATGTCATTCAAATTAACTCGGTGGTGTTAAGAAAATATATCAAAAACCCATGCCAGTTATTAAAGATAAATACGCCAAGTGGTTCAAAAGAAAGAAAGAAAGAGGGAATTCTGATGAAATGGCTGCCAGGGTTCCGGTCTTAATAAAAAGTCAAGACGAAAATATTTATTTATTTATTTATTTATTTGGTGGTACTGGGGGTGGAACCCAGGGGCTTTTATACCTCTGGTCTATACTCCCAGACCTATTTTATACTTTATTTGGAAACAGGGTCTCACTAAATTGCGGAGAGCCTCACTAAGTAGCTGAGGCTGGCTTCGAACCTGCGCGATCCTCCTGTCTCCACCTCCCAAACGCGGGGGTTACAAGCGTGCGCCACCACACCTGGCTAAACTGTTCAAGCTATTTTAGATGATGATTTAATAATTTTTGTTTTTGCGGTACTGGGGAAGGAACCCAGGGGCATTCTACCTCTGAGCGACACCCTCCAGCCCTATTTTTTTTTTTATTCTTTATTTTGAAACAAGGTCTCACTGAGTTGCAGAGGGCCTCACTAAGAAGCTGAGGCTGGCCTTGAACCTGCGATCCTCCGGTCTCAGCCTCCCGAATGCTGGGATTACACACCTGCGCCAACACACCCAGCTAAGTAAAATTTATTAGAGAGAGAGGAAGAGAGAGAGAGAGAGAATGTGTGTGTGTACGTGTCAGTGCAATGTTGTTATAACAAAACACCAGAAGCAATGTACGTTAGTAAGGATTGAATACAGAAATATTCACCCAGTGGAGGGCTGGTCGAGGACGTGATAGGTGTGCAGAAAGCCCTGGCTTTGATCCCCACACCAAGGGAGAATGCACAACAGAAGAGTATTCATCCATCAAAAAGAATTACACACCAGTAAAAGTATTTTTTAAAAAAGCATGAGATTGCATTCGGTTTTAAGAACGTAAGATGTTGAAACATATTAAAGAAAAAGTTGGGAAACATAATGCATAAAACTATTTAGTGTTTATAGGAAATACTGTGCATTTTATAAGTATTTACACAGTCTGTACATATGTTTCTATGGATGAGGAAAAAGTGCCAAGTTCCATCAGGATGTGACCGGTGCCTCGCGCAGACCCGGGACAGCAGCAGGGGCGGCGTGGGGGAGGCGAGCCCACCGCCCGCCGCTTCCACCCAGGTCTGCGCAGGGGTTTAAAGCCTCAGCAGTTTGACAGTTACCCTAAAAGAGCCAATTAAGGTGTAAAGCTATAGCTCATTTCATATTTTAAGATGCAGTTATTAATTTTATGTAATTATTAGGCAAAAATTTAAAGCGCCCTTAATTGGCCCTTCATAAAAAAAGCTAGGAATCAAACAGGAATTGGTCAGGCCTTCGGAGGAAGATCGCCAGATTTAGCAAATTAAGATGTAGTATTCCTCATTGAATTTGAATTTTAAGCCAGGCGTGGTGGCGCACGCTTATAATCCCAGCATTCATAATCCCAGCATTCGGGAGGCTGAGACCCGAGGATCGCGGTTCGCGGATCTAAGTAGCCTCACTAAGTAGCCTCAGCTACTTAGTGAGGCCCTCTGCAACTCAGTGAGACCCTGTTTCAAAATAAAGAATAAAAAATAGGGCAGGGGGTGTAGCTCGGAGGTAGAATACCCCTGGGTTCCATCCCTAGATCTGCAAAAAATATATATATATATTTGAATTTTAGGCCTAGGTGTGGTGGTGTATCTTGTAATCCCAGTACTTGGGAGGCTGAGGCAGAAGGATTTCAGGTTTGCGGCCAGCTGCAGCTGCTTGGTAAGGCCCTCCACAATTTAGTGAGATCCTATGTCAAAAATAAAGAATAAATTCAAATTTTAGAAAAGTGAAGCGCAATCGCTGGGTCATACTTTATATACATCATACATTATTTATCTGAAATTCAAACTTAACTGGGCATCCTGTCGCTTTGTTGTTTTGGGGGGTTTGGGTTGTTTCGTTTCATTTGCTTTCTTGTTTTTGATACTCGAGGTTGAACTCAGAGGCATTCTACCTCTGAGCTACAGCCCAGTAGTATTTTAGTTTTTATTTTGAAACAGGGTCTTGCTAAGTCACTGGCCTCCCAGCTGCAGTCCTCCTGTCTCAGACTCCCAGGTGCTAGGATTACAGGCCTGTAGCACTATGCCCAGCCCTGAGTATCCTGTATGTTTTTTTAACTCTAAAACCCTACTTTGGGACACTTCACAGATCTACAGGGGCTCCTGCCAGACGCCTTGGTGTGTGCCCAGAAGTCCCCAGATAGTCGACCAGCTCCCTCCTCCATCCCATGGTTGTTTTATAGGTGGATAACTTAACAGTTCACATGAGACCTGTGAGCCACTTCTCAGAACAATGTATTCATAAAATTTGGCGTCTTGGGCCATTTACATGGGTGTGTGTGTGTGTGTGTGTGTGTGTGTGTGTGTGTGTGTGTTGTAGTACTGGGGGTTGATTCCAGGGGCATTCTACCCCCAAGCTGTACCCCCAGCCCTTTTCCAAATTTTGTTTTATTTTGTTTGGAAGCAGGGTTTCCCTGGGTTACTGAGAGTCTCGCTAAATTGCTAAGGCTGGTCTTGAACCTGCGATCCTTTTGCTGCAGCCTCCCTGGTACTATGACTACAGGCGTGCACCACCAGGCTCGGCGACGGAGCTACATGCTCTTCATGTTTTTTCTTTTTCTTTTTCTGGTTTTTTTTTTTTTTTTTTTTTTTGGTGTGAATGTGGGTTACTAGAGATTGCACCTAGGGCATTCTATCTCTGAGCTACACTCTCAGTCCTATCTGATTTTGAAACAGGGCCAGGCTCGCTAAGTTGCTGAGGCTGGTCTTGAACCTGTGACCTCCCGAGTACTGTGTTGACAGGCGTGCACCACCACTGCTGGCTGCCTCCTCTGAAGTCATCCACAGAGCCCAGCTTCTGAGTCCTTGCTCGGCCCCCGTGTGGATCTGTACCCTGATCCCCTCAGTGGGTGTTTGGGAGGAATGTGTTTCCCTTGCTCCCCTCCCGTGCCACCCTAAAGAGCAGGCCCAGTGGGTCTGGAAGGACTGAAGATGCTGGCAGATGCTGGGGGACACGCAACCCAACCTCACACTCACCCTGAGCCACAGCGGTCTCAAGGCAGTGTGCAAAAAGACAGATGTGTGAATTCAGTGGAATAGAATGAGGAACTCTGAAGCCGACCGGCTCGCATAGGCCCAGATGGCTTTGACCTCAGGGCCTCTGCGCTGAGCCACCCGGAGCAGCAGCGTCCAGAGGGGGCTCTTGGGAAGAGGCTGGACCGTGAGGACTCTGACCTCATCATGGGCTAACCACTGATGGGGTGATGGCTGACAGCATCACTGGGAGGCCGGGGCACTTGGGCACCGCAGCAGGTGGGCCTCGTCGGAGGGGATAGGTCACCAGGGGTGCGCTCTGCGCAGTGGCTTGGGTTTGCAATGGACCCCCAGCCAGGCAAGGTGGTGCGGGCCTGTGACCCCAGTACTTGGGAAGCTGAGATAGGACAATCGCAGGCTTGAGCACAGCCTGATAACCTCAGCGATGTGGACTGTCCTCCTAGCCCTTGTGGAGACCACGTGACCGTGTTGGAGGTGGGCCCTGGTTGCCGAGGAGGGGTCTCTGGGGGCGCGGCCCTGGGGACGAGATAAGGTGCCTCCCCCTTGCTCTCTTTCTCTGGCTTGCTTCAGGCCTCCATGATGTGAGCGCAGAGCGCTTGCTCTCTCCTCTCTCCTTCCCACCACCACGCCCTGAACTCCACCTGACATCTCCAGAACTGTGAGCAAGTAGCTGTCCCCTCTTCTGAGTCGTCTGGTCAGTTGTTTGGGATGCATCCGTGAGACTGGCGAGGGAGACACCTGCGGGGTGTGTCTCCTTCCCTCGCTCCGCCCACAGCCCCGGGCCAGGAGGTGAGCAGCGTTGTCCACCACCCCCAGCAGAGCGCTCCGCTTCCTCACAAGCCTACAGCAGCGCAGCCAGAAGACTCTGGACTGCTACCTCAAACCCTGAGCCGAAGCGAGCCTTTCCTCTGCGTTGACCTCCTCAACTTTTGTCTCAGCCAACGAAAACTGCGTAACACAGGTGACAGAATAATCTAATGGACATAGACGTCTCTTGACAAATGTTTGGGGAACAACTGGATATCATATGCAAAAATGAACAAAAACTACCCGCAGTAACAAAATTTGCAAGACTACGTGCAAACAAAACAAAATACCGACACCATCTCCAAATGGGTCATGGGCCTAAATGCAAAACTGAAAGCATGGAAATGGGGGAAATGTTTGTGGCCTTCGGTGACGCAAAGATTTCTTAGGTCACAAAACAACACAACTCGTAAAAGAAAAAAAGCTGCTAACTTACACTTCATCAGTATTAAAAACATGCCCTTTGAAAGACTCTGCTAAGAAAAGGAAAAGCCACAGATTGGGAGAAAATACTGCAAATCACATATTGAATAAAAGATGTGGATGCAGAATCCAGAAGAACATCGTGCAACTCATTTCTACAGGCTTCCCATCACAGAGGCTCGGGCGACAGCACGTGGACGGCACTTGTCGTTATTATTATGAAAATGCAAATTAAAGCCACACCGGATACCACTACGCTCGTACTAGAACAGCCGGAATCTAAATCACCAACACAGGAACTGACAAGGACACAGACTACTGGTAAGAATGAATGATACAGCTGTTCTGGAAAAGAGTTTGGCACCGTCTTATAATGTTTAACATGCATTTACCACATGGCCCAGCAATCCCAGCAAAAAGTACTTACGCAAGAGAAATGAAAACATATCTCCACTTAAGAGCCCATGCAAGAACATTTAGGGCCGCTTTTCATAATCACCAAAAACTAGAAACAAAGCAAATGGCATCGGTTGGTGAAAGGCTGGCTGTGGTAAAGGCCGACTGCAGTATCCACACTCCAGAACGCTGCTCAGCATTAATAAGAAAAAACACCAACACATAAAACCACAAGAATCCATCACAAAAGTAGTGCCTGGTGGAATTAGGAAAAGTATGTGTGATTTTTATTTATACAACATTTCGGAAAAGGCAAAACTATGGTGAAAGAAATCAGCCCGGTGTAGCCAGGCGTGGTGGCCCACATCTATAATTCCAGTACTTGGGAGGCTAAGACAAGAGGATCGCAGGTTTGAGGCCAACCTCAGCAACTTAGCAAGACCTTTCTCAGCAACTTCGTGAGGCTCTGTTTCAAAATTAAAAATAAAAATGGCTGGGGGTGAAGCTCAGAGGTATAATTCCAAAGAAAGAGAGAGAAAGAGGGAGGGAGGGAGGGAGGGAGGGAAGGAAAGGAGGGAGGGAAAAAGGATGGATGGATAGAAGGAAAGAAGGAAGGAAGGAAGGAAGGAAATTTCCTTAACAATTAAGCCTGGGCCTAGCCAGCATGGTGGCATTATGCCTGTAATCCCAGTACTTGGGAGCCTGGGACAGGAAGATTGTAGGTTCAAGGCCAGTCTCAGCAACATAATGAGGCTCTCAGAAACCTACGGAGACCCTGTTTCTAAACAAAATGTTGAAAAGGGCTGGGGGTACTGATCAGAGGTAGAGTGCCCCTGGGCTCAATCCCCAGTGCCGCTAAAAGTAATAATTAAGCACGGGCCTGAGCTCCAAGTGACACCTTGCAGAAGTGTGAACGGAATGTTGTGGGGGCTTGGGACCTCGTGTTTCTTGTCCCCCTCGGGCCCTGCCAGCCCATTTGCTGCAGGTTCTGTGTTTCCTGTCTCCCATGGAAAAGAGGGGCCGAAGCCTTTCCTCTCTTGTGATACTTCCACAACAGACTCCATGAAGGAGTTCAGTGCGCCTCACGAAACCCCAAAGTGATTACAAGACCTCCTTTAACTACAGAAGCCAGCTAAGTAGCAGGAGCGTTGAAATTCTTTTTTTTTTTCTTTCTTTTTTTTTTTTATGGTACTGGGGTTCCTGGAAACCCTTCTATCTCCGGGCTACACTCCCAGACCTATTTTTAATATTTTTATTTGGAAACAGGATCTCTTAAGCCAGCGCGGCTGGCTTCGCACCTGCGCGATCCTCCTGTCTCTGCCTCCCAAGCGCGGGGATGACAAGCGTGGCCCACCACGCCCGGCCCGGCATCTCTTTTGAAGGCTGGACACAGCTCTCTGAAAACGAACTGTTGATAGGTGGTCCAAATACACAGACCCCGGCAGATATAAAATGAAGAGTGATGGTCTGCCCTGGAAAACTGGAAAGGCAAGCCATTCAAAGACAAGGACTCGTCCATGCTTTCGGCTGTCAGCCCCTGAGTCTGGGGAGCCCATCCAGCCGCAGATACGTCCATCAAGAAGAGAAAGAGCCCGGCGGGCACACACTGGTCATCCCAGTGACCCCGGAGACTGAGGCAGGAGGATCGCAAGTTTGAGGCCAGTTCGGGTAACTTGGTGAGACCCCTGTCTTGAAATAAAAGATAAAAAGTTCTGGAGTGTAGTGATAGTGGACCCCTGATTTCAAACCCAGCACTGCGAAAGGAGGAGGAGGGGGAGGAAAGAGACGAGAAGGCGGAGGAGCCTTTGGCTAAGTCAAATTAACTCTAGATGAAGAAATTAACTCTTTCCACAAACAGGTGCAGAAGCAGCAACGATTCCGGAGGCTTAGACAGCAACCCCGTGCGGGTCAGGAGTGTAGATCGATGCGCTTTGCGCATGTGCAGACCCACGATTACGTCCTAACCTCCAACCATCTTCCCCCATGCCTCCCCCGGTGAAGAGCCCCAAACCCGATCCTCAGAGAGAGAGGCTTGAGAGTCCCTCTCCTGTCTCCACCTGTGGTAGCCTCGTGAATAAACTCTCTTTGGCAGAATGCACCTCCCGATTCTTGAGTAAAGACAGATCGGTGAGTTCAAATAAAAACTAGTGATTCCCACGCGGGGCAGACGGCCAGCTCAAGCTCCGTCTACTGTATTCTCTTGCTCTTTGCCTAGGGAGGGGACTCCATCTGTGTCTCCTCCCAGCTGGCACAGGGGCTAGACACTTTTCTACACCGCACCCACCTGCACCGCTGACCTCAGGATCCCCGCTTCACAGAGGAGGCCCACGAGCCTCAGCGAAGGAGTTTCTCATCCGAGGGCCCTGGAGCCGCCTGGTCCACCCGCTCGGGGTCCACCCGGAGGTGCCAAACCTGGGCCTCCGGGGAGGCTGCCCAGGAATGCCTGAGCTCGGAAACTTGTTTGAGAAGGGCCAGGAGCAGGCGTGACTGTCTCCTTTCTCTCTGTTACTGCTACATACTGGCAGGATGAGACAGGAGACGGCAAGAGGCCAGTCGCGCCAGGCGTGGTGGCGCACGCTTGCAATCCCAGCATTGAGGAGGCTGAGACAGGAGGATCGCGGTTCGAGGACAGCCTCAGCTACTTAATGAGGCCCTTTGCAACTCAGTGAGACCCTGTTTCAAAATAAAGAATAAAAAAAAAATAGGGCTGGGGGTGTCGCTCAGAGGTAGAATGCCCCTGGGTTACAGTATAGGAAAAAAAGAACCAGTCCAGTTGGGTTTCTCTACCCTGGTGATGCAATAGGGTCATACGGACAGATTCAAACTTAACAAGGCCCACCCAGACCCACAAAGTCAGAAGCCGGGGGACAGAGGGACAGGAAGGCCCAGAAGCTTGCATTTGTTACAGCTCCCAGGGCATTCTGATACGTAGCCAGGGTTGAGCACCCAGGTAGGAGGAGAGGGGCCCAAAAGACGTGCTGTCTACGAGGGTGACCAGGTTGCTGGCTTTTGCATTCGGAGACCAGGATACTGCAGTCGCTGCCTCTGGCTTAAGCAGTTCTGACCACAGCTGCCTCTTGGGTTGGTGAGAATATCTAAAAATACCTCCTTAGGCACTCAGCTTTCTGACTCAAATGCCCTTCAACTCCAGATGAGGCTTTCTCCCTCCGATGCTCAGGGGCGCGGCATGAATGGCCCGTCTTGGACGTCACCGCGTCACAAGAGCCGATGAGCCCAGAAGCGGAAGACAGCACATCTTTCTGCCGTGAGGTGCCCAACCTGGGAACCACGAGGTCTCCTGAGATTGCACTAAGAATACCAGGCCCAAAATGGGAAAGTTTTTACTTTAATCACACCAAAAAACATCAACTGTTTCCTTCCTTTCTTAAAATTGTTACAAAAATTGTGACATCTTTTTTCTTTCATTTCAAAGAAAAATGTCAAGTCACTGAGAATTTCCGGAGGAATCATTTATTTCAGAATAAAAGAGCTGTGTGTTTATAAAATTTTAATACAATTAATTTGTCATTTTCAAAATGTATGTCATAGCATAACTCATCCCAGAAAAAAGACTGAGTCTGCTCATTGAAGGAAAACAAATACAGATACTGAATAAACTGGCATAATCATGCTTCACAAAAGAAAAATAACACATTCTGTTTAACACCCTTTACTTAAAGAAAAAGACTTTACAATGTTTTTCACTTGTGAGTTATATCATTTCTATAAAGAAAATAAGACAAATATCATTAGTCCATTTTACAGATATGAACACTGAGGCTCAAGTGTGGGTAATAACTCTCTCCAGGTTATAAAAAGTTAATAGAAGAACCAGAGAAAGAAGCAAGGTCCTTCGACATTGCAACTGACACTTGACATTTTGTACATACCATAAGGTGAGTGAGTGTGTGTGTGTGTGTGTGTGTGTGTGTGTGTGTGTTACTAGGGATTGAAGGGGCACTGTACCTCCAAGCTACTCCCAGCCCTACTTTATTTATTATTTATTTATTTATTTAGAAACAGGATCTCACTAACTTGCAGAGAGCCTAAGTAGCAGAGGCTGGCTGTGAACCCGGATCCTCCTGTCTCAGCCTCCCAAGTATTGGGATTATAGGTATGCGCCGCCATACCCAGCGATACATTTTTATTATAATTTTAAAGGATATATTCTTTAGGAAATATATAACTTCAAAAAAAAACAGGTGCGTGACTGCTTGGACTTATGGCAAAGAATCATTTCATCAAAATGAAATAAGCTTGACAAAATAGTACACGTCAAAATAATCCCTACCTTTGAAAGATCTCCTGAGCCATTCACCAGACAAGAAAAGCTGGCCCAGCACCTGCTGCTCTGATTCCTGCCTGCTGCCCCAGCTGGACCAGAGGAGCGGTTGTGCCCTCCATTTTCAAGAAGGCAACATTTTTTTCAAACCTACCTGGAATATTTAGATTGCTTTTATTCGGTGTGCACTGGCCTGTTATGGTGGTTAGCACTTACAGAGTTAGAGGCTGGAGGGCCAGGGCTCTAGCTCAGAGGTAGAAAGCTTGCCTCGCATACATGAGGCTCTGGGTTCAATTCCCAACACTGCAAAACAGGAAAAAGAAAATGGCAAAATCTTCTGGGTTTGGGGACACTAATCCTTGGGAGGTTGAGACAGGAGAAACACAGGTTTAAGGCCAGCCTCAGCAATTTAGTGAGACACTGATTCAAGTTAAAAAAAAAAAATTAAACGGCTGGAAGCATATCTTGGAGGTAGAATGTCCCGGGTTCGAGTCTCAGTACCAAAAACCTACAATAAAAATAGAGGATAGGGTGTGGTGGGCATGCTTGTAATCCCCGCGCTTGGGAGGCAGAGACAGGAGGATCGCGCAGGTTGAAGCCAGCCATGCTGGCTTAAAAGACCCTATGTCCAAATAAAAATATATAAATAGGTCTGGGAGTATATCCCAGAAGTAGAAGGGTTTCCAGGAACCCCAGTACTACCAAAAAAAAAAAAAATAGAGGATCTGGTTGCAGTTGCATGCGGCAGGTTTGACCCTCCCAGCAACTCTTATCAGCTAGCCTGGATGTAGGGGAGGGAGGCAAGGCTTTCTTACAAGCTGTCAGCAAACATTAAAAAAAAAAATGGAATAATTCTCTTCATGACAAACCCAGTGAGGTAGCTTGAAGAGGAAGAAACCAGGACCCAGGGGGCGCTGGTCACCAATCACAGCTGGAGTCCAAACCTGTGAGTTTCCTCGAGCAGGCGGGGACCCACCTGCTCACCCAGCAGCAACCCTCCAACCACAGGAGAGCCAAAGACCACCTTCATCAGTTTGACCCCCAACTAGTGGCTTATGATTTTCTTAAATTTCTGCACATAAAATGAAACTTGGGGCTAGGTTCTAATGGTCGGTAGCATTGTTAACATTACTGCTCTTGTTACTTTATAAAGGGGTCTCTCTTGTCTGGCGTGGTGGCGCACGCTCGTAATCCCAGCATCTGGGAGGCTGAGACAGAAGGATCACAGTTTGCGGACAGCCTCAGCTACTTAGTGAGGCCCTCTGCAACTCAGTGAGACCCTGTTTCAAAATAAAGAATAAAAAAAAATAGGGCTGGGGTTGCAGAGGTAGAATGCCCCTGGGTTCCATCCCCAGTACCGCAAAAAAAAAAGGGGGGGTCTCTCTTCACATTCAGGTAAAATTTGCGTTTTCAACTTATCTAGTGACCAGTCACCCTGTGCTCAATGGCTGCCATCCATCCCATAGTCTGTAATTGAGGATGTGTAGTTCTTTGCTGTGGTGTTTGGGTTTCTCTCTCTCTCCCTCTCTCCCTCTCTCCCTCTCTCCCCCTCTCCCCCTCTCCCCCTCTCTCCCTCTCCCTCTCCCTCTCCCTCTCCCTCTCTCCTTTTATGATATTGTTTTCTGGTCCCATAAAAAATGAGAGTTTTGAGTCTCACTACAAGCTCATGAAAGATTCAACTAAAATCCTGAGGAATCCATTTTTTATGGGCAATGAGGCTCTCCGAGGGCCAGAACTTCTTCTGGGCGACCGAGTGCGATCGGGTTGCAAATCTGCTAAGCGTTCCTGTGAGAATTAGAGCTGCTTCGCCCTCTCCAGCTCAGATGGCAGAGCACCCGGTGCTTCTCCTCGGGTGGGCAGGGCTCAGGTGCTAAGCTGCCTCTGGGAGCCACGCAGGAAACCCGAGTCCCTCCCAACCCGTTGGCTCTGCAATATTTATGTATCAGTTCATGACTCTAGAATAAACTACGCGCTATGTCACATCACAAGGAGAAACCGAAATATTTATGCTTCTGTTAGTCATCTTTCGGGAACACTAAAGATCGCCTTCCCTTTCTTGAAGATTGCTTGTATCCAGTGGTAGAGTCACCAAAATACCTCAGAGTTGCGTTAAATTCCCAATGCCCGCCTTCCTCCTTATTTATCTAAATTCTCCCTGCTCGGCCCCTCCCGCTCCCACCACACCCTGCTGCCCAAATCAGCTATTTCTTTCAAGGAAAGAATTCAGACATGTAAATGCAACCGTAGTTTGATAGAAGCAAGCAGGCAAGTAATTTCTCAGGAAAAGTCATATCAGTCCTTAGCCAGCAAGAAAATGTAGTACGAGTCAATTCTCTCGCATTTTCTTTTATTATCTGCAGTCCTCATTTTTGCAGAAGCAGGACTTGCAATGCAGACGCCCCTCATCCCAGGCTGTCAAGCTCCCAAACGTACCCCAGAGGTTCCTATCACACAGCTCACCAGCACCAGCACCACCACCACCTCCCTTTGGGTATTAAAACTAGTTAACAAAAAGGAAGACCGCAACATTGAAGAGACAGATTGAGGCTCATTGTTTGCTCTTAAGGGGGAAAAAAGATCTCCATAAATCGCAAAAATACTATCAAGGTCAAGTTTTTCAATCCCATTTACTTCTCTGAGAAAACTCAAATTAAAAGAAAGGGTGACCTTTTTCCCCTTTGAAAGAAGAGCCCATTTGAGGATTCTCAGGGCAACTCTTCCCTCCCGAATTAAATCTATCTGAACCCCCCCCCAAAAAAAAAAAAAACGTAAGAAAGGGCGTGTGGCCCCGAACACGCTCCACATCCGCCTGGCTTCATTTAACCAGCTCGCATCAAACCGTTCATCCCGGGAACAGACAGAGCCTCCTTGGGGTTTTCTACCCGCACCCACGGGCCTGACCAAACCACCCATCAGAGATGCTAACGTCGGTTAGTTCTCAGCGAGCTGTAACATACTTGCAAAAGTCCCATTTATTATTTTCTGCCAGATGCCCTTGGAAACCCCACATCCCCGGGCGGCCGCTGGCCCCCTCCCGGCCTCCACACCCCGAAGCTTGCGGGACTTCACGGGGAGGCCCTGCCAGCCCCGGCCAGGGCGGCCGCGGGCCCGGGGCAGCCGCCGAGGGGCTCTGGCCGCCCGAGGCATCCGACCACGGGGCACGGCCCCCGTCGCCCGCCTCGCCGCGACCCTGGCCCGCGGGGACCGAGGCCGCGCACTCACCTGGCAGTCGCCGCCCGAGACCCCCGCGGGGCAGGCGCAGCGGTAGCCGGGCCCGGGGCGCTCGGGGCGCGGGCTGCACACGCCCCCGTTCCGGCAGGGCTGCGCGGCGCAGGGGCCGGGGGCCGCCCGGGGCTCGGCGGGCAGCGGGCCGGCCAGGCAGGCGCCGCGGGGCCCGGCCGCCAGCAGCAGCGGCAGCAGGGCCAGCGCGGGCAGCGGCGGGGCGCGGCGCGGCGGCATGGCGGGCTGCGGCGAGCGGAGCCGAGGGAGCGGAGCCGAGGCGTCTGGGCAGCGCGCGGGGCCGGCGCCTCCTGCAGCTGCGGGGCCGCGGTTCCCCGGGCAACCGCGGGCGGGCGGGCGGGGCGGGGGCGGGGCCGCGGGGCGGGGCGGCTGAAGACCCGCGGGAGCCTCCCGGGCGGGGGTGGGGGCGGGCTGCAAGGAGACGGCAGGTCCCCCCAACCCGGGGTCAGGGTCCGGCGCGTCCAGCAGCAGTCCCAGGGCCGGGCGGGATGCTGTGAGGGATGCTGGAAGGGATGCTGTGAGGGATGCTGGGCGGGATGCCGGATGCTGGGCGGGATGCCGGGAGGGATGCTGGGCAGGGAAGAGGATGGAGAGGTCGGCGCCGGCTGGAGGGAGGAAGGACCTCGCGAGGCTCGCTGCAGCCAGGAGCGGCCTCCCTCCGGGCGCTGACTCCGCGGGCGGCCCCCTGCCCTTGCTGTTCGGGCGCCCGGCCCCTCCCACGACTCCCGGCCCCTGCACCCCGCCCTCCCGCCCCCGGGAGCCCCGCGAGGTGGCCGGGGCCGCGTCCTGGGTGCTGACCCGGCGCCCTTCCTTCTCGCCCGCCCTTTCCCGAGCGCAGAGCCCCGGCCGGAGCGTGCGCCCACGGATCAACGTTCCCGACCTCGTAGTTAACCGGGGAGGAAACTGAGGCCCAGGCCGGCTGGACGGGAACCCAGTAGGTCACTTGACTCCGGGCCCAGACGCTGTGGGAGCACTTTGGAGCCGCGGGTTGGCCAGCGCCCTGCCAGCCGCAGGATTTACTACTGACCCCGGCACTCAAGACGTTCCCTGTGACCTACTTCTGCGGGTGTCTAAAGGCCCGGGCGCCCCGGGGAGGTCAAGTCTCTAAGACAAGCGCAGTGCCCCCTCCTCCGCCAGACCTTTCGCAACCTCTGCTTTGCACGGCCCCAGTTCCTTGCAGAGAGAGAGAGAAAGAAAGAAAGAAGAGAGAGAGAGAGAGAGAGAGAGAGAGAGAGAGAGAGAAGAGAGAGAGAGAGAGAGAGAGAGAGTGTCCTTTGGATCTATATTTTGGGCACATTTTGTAGGGAATATGAAAATGGTTTTGTAAAAGCTGGGCAAACAAGAAAGTAGACCCTGGTAAGGTGAGCAGCCGGGGCTTCTAAAAGTCGTCCAGTAGAGATCAGCAGCAAGCTGCCCGCCCTTCAGACACAAGCAAACGCTTGTCCGAGATGCCTGAAATTCAGTGGCCATTGCAGGAGGTCGCTGAAACCCAGACAGACCTGCAGCGGCAGGGGATTCAGACCTCCACGTGGATCCCGGCAGTTGTGACATTTTCCCTTCACACCTGCTGTCTTTTATCTGAGACTTCCTCTTTTTTAAAAAAAAGAAAAAAAATCTTAATTTTGTGCCACGCCAGCACCCTCTGCTGGCACTAGTCTCGTGGTTTAGGCGAATCCTGCACTCTCTGTGCCCCCCAAGAGCCTGTATTTCTTCCCCCTGACACTAATTTCTCCATCCCAAGCCCTAGATGCATAGATGCTGCTGCTAACTACTCTCTTACACACACACACACACACACACACACACACACACACACACACACACCAAAAGGATGAGAAAAATTTAGAAGTTGCGAACTAATTAAAATCACATTTCAGCTTGCTGGGTTTTGTTCGGTTTGGTTTAGGGCTGCTGATTGAACCCAGGAGCGTTCTAGCTCTTAGCTATACCTCCCCCACCCCAGCCCTATTTTACTTTTTATTTGGAGTCAGGGCCTTGCTGAGTTGCTGCGGCTGGCTGTGAACTTGCGATCCTCCTGTCTCAGCCTCCCAGTACTAAGATTACAATCCTGTGCCAACACTTGACTAGTTTGTTTTTGCCTAAGCAATTCTTTTGTTGGTGAATTTTATAGCACGTTGAACTAGGGAACAATTAACAGTGGATTTATTTTCTGGATGCTGATTTCTGAATTTTTCAGATACTGCCTCCCCTTTTTTAAAAAAAAATACTCTGTCTTGAATCTTTAAAAGGCATATTATGCCAAAAACAATACAATTTTATTTTTCTTCAGACTAAAAAGGAAGGTTAAGTCATCCAGCCTGTAGGGAGAGCCAGGCGATTAGTTCTGAAAGACAGAACTTGGATTTGTATACCATAGCCCTAAAATACACACACACACACACACACACACACACACACACACACACACAGAGCAAAAGGATGAGAAGAAGCTTAGAAGTTGCAAACTAATTAAACATTTCAGCCGGGCGTGGTGGCGCACGCTTGTAATTCCCGCGCTTGGGAGGCTGAGACAGAAGGATCGCGCAGGTTCGAAGCCAGCCTCAGTTACTTAGTGAGGCTCTCAGCAACTTAGTGAGACCCTGTTTCCAAATAAAATATAAAATAGGTCTGGGAGAGTAGCTCGGAGATAGAAGGCCCTTGGACTTCATCCCTAGTAACACACACACACACACACACACACACACACACACACACACAAGAAATATATATGTATATATTTCAGTTAAATGGATTGAACTACTTGATAACTGCTTCCCAAATACCTTAGTCGGTGCCCCACTACCAGGCTAGAGGAAGGTTTTAGGCAACTGTCATGGACTCTCAAATTTTGGCAGTGAGTACAATCCACACCAGGACTGAGAGAGAAAATTACCTCAACTAGTAAAAACATTAAGTCAAAATAAAGAACTAGAATATGAGATGGATGACAGTACATTTGGCCTTACTACTATTTACCCATTTTCTACTGCTCCCCCTTCCAAGGACTTTTCTGTAGGACAGTATTTTTCTGCCCCCTTGAAGTTAGGCGGGGTCATGTGACTTATTTGACCAATGAGATGTGAGGGAAAATTGTAGATGGAAACCTTTCAAATGCATTTTCTGACTCAAGGTGTTCTCTTCCCCTTCCCATGATGATCAGCCAAATCCCAGTAGCTGGGCATTCTTCCAGACTGTTCCCAAGAAAAAGTAAAGCAATGGGAACCTGTACTGGGCCTTTGGTGTGGGTAAGAAGTAAACCATTGCAGTTCTGGGCCACTGAGCCCGTGATGTGACGTGACTCAAGGTCACACAGTGGGAAGTGACGGGCGACTGACCGGCCCCAACGCCCTCGGGTGCTCTTCTTACCAGACAGAAAGCTAGGCTCCATCCGGGATTCTGGATTTGACAGAAAAATTTCAAGGACCAATTTGGGATCCTTTATTTTCATAGGCCTACTCTAGAGTTACAACTTAACTGCATCATGCCCATGGGGTATTATAAAAATGTTACCAACCAACCTGACTATAAGTATCTTTACTTTTTGTATTTTGTTACAACTGGAAAAAAAAAAATCTTCCCAGGCCAGCTCAGACATTTGGGAAAGAGATGTACTCAGTGAGAGCCCCTCTCCTCATAGGGTGACGTGGACACCTGGGAAAGCCAGCCCGGATGTACCATGTGACCCACAGGCTCAGAAGCTGGTACCTGGAAGGAACTCCAGAGGTCACCACTAGGGTTTGGGTTTGGAATGTCCCCCAAGGGTTCCTGTGTTGAAGGCTTGGTCCCCAGCTCAGCAAGGTCCAGAGGTGGGCCTCTAGGGATGACCGGACCGTGAGGGTGCTGGCCTCGTCCAAGGGCTAAACCATCACCACCCAGAGGACTTTGGGAGATGTGGTAGAAACTGTGGGAGGTGGGTCCCAATTAGAGGGAGTGGAGGAATTATTTAAGGATAAATGCAGAGGGTAAATTCGTCTGGAAGGATTTATCTTGTCCCTCCTACACTTCCTTCTTTTCTTCCTTCCTTCCTCCCTCCCTCCCTTCCTCTCCTCCTCCTCCTTTTCTTTCTCCTCCTCCTCCTTCTTCTACACACACACGCACGCATGCACGCACGTGCACACACACACACACACACACACACACACACACACACACCTTTTCTATTATGATGTTCCTCTTCATCTCAGGCCCCAAGCAATAAAGCCAGCCAGCCATGGACTGAGCCTCTAAAACAGCCAAGCGGCGTACATATTTCCCGTTGTAAGTTGTTGATGCCAGGTATTTTAGTCATGGCAACAAAAAGCTGGCGCAGTTGCCTAGTTATGATCCCCTGGAGTTTAACTAAAATTCAAACTTACATGGGGCAATAATCGTCTTGGGTTTACAGGGAATAACATGGATAGCCACCTTCTCTCCAAAAGCTTTTTTTTTTTTTTTTTTTGCGGTACTGGGGATGGAACCCAGGGGCATTCTACCTCCGAGCGACACCCTCCAGCCCTATTTTTTTTTATTCTTTATTTTGAAACAAGGTCTCACTGAGTTGCAGAGGGCCTCACTAAGTAGCTGAGGCTGTCCGTGAACCGCGATCCTCCTGTCTCAGCCTCCCGAATGCTGGGATTACAAGCGTGCGCCACCATGCCAGGCATTTCCATTTTCTGCAGCCATTGGTAAGACGGCTTACCTGTCTCACCAATGACGACTCCCTGTACCTCTCTCTCCGAGTTGCCTGTAGACCGTGACATCATTCCTGCGGCCTCCTCTCATAGTCAGTAAGCCTTTACGGATCCCAGGGCAGGCTGGGTGCTGCACTGAAGCTGGAAAGAAAAATTCAGCCACACACAGAGAGAAGAGATGCATTGCCTGGTGATAATTTTCTGCCATGGAGAACAGCAGCCTCCTCTGGCCAGAAGAGTTCTATCAGGAGAAGCTCCGAGCTCATTAGGCAAGGTACTTGGTCCCTTTGGCATGAGATAGAAATCCCTACTACACAGAGGTCTTGGGCGGATTAAATGAGGTGTTAGGAGGAAGACGGAGAGAGTTAGAGCCAGGCACTGATGCATCTTAGGTATCACCAAATTTAATTCCAGTGCCAGCACCTTGAGGTCGCTCATGCCCAATTAAAAGAAGAAATGAAGATGAAGTAAGTCAAAGTCAAAGGTGTAAAGCCCCAGCTTGCAGAGTCAGACACAGCAGTGTGGCTAAGCCCTACTGTGAGCCTCTACCCTGTATCTGCTACTATGTCTCCTGCATGCTGAACCTGATTGGCAGAAACTGCACATGAGCTCGAGTTAGCATAGGTCTGGTGCTTAGCAGATAGTGTGTACCCTACAGTGCTGAGACTGAGCCCACACACGCGACACACAGAGATAAAAATACACATACATGCTGGGCGTGGAGGCGCACGCTTGTGATTCCAGCATCTGGGAGGCTGAGGCAGGAGGATCACAGTTTGAGGACAGCCTTCCTTAGTGAGGCCCTTTGCAACTCAGTGAGATCCTGTTTCAAAATAAAGAATAAAAAATAGGGCTGGGGGTGTAGCTCAGAGGTAGAATGCCCCTGGGTTCCATTCACTACCACAAAATGAATAAATATATATAGAAATGTGTGTGTATGTGTATAAACACATATATGTACTTATGTATAGTGCATGCATCATATAGGGTTAGCTCTATGTCCATGGATCCTAAATCCATGAATTCAACCAACTTTGGGTCAAAAATATGTGGAAGAGCCGGGCGTGGTGGCGCACGCTTGTAATCCCCGCGCTTGGGAGGCGGAGACAGGAGGATCGCGCAGGTTCGAAGCCAGCCGCGCGCGCTGGCTTAGGAGACCCTGTTTCCAAAATGAAAATGTAAAATAGGTATGGAAGTGTAGCCCGGAGGTAGAAGGGCTTCCAGGAACCCCAGTACCACAAAAAAAAAAAAATATGTGGAAGAAACAATTCCATCTGTACTCAAAACAAACAAACTTTTTCCTTCCATTATTCCTTGAACAAGACAGTTACAACTGACCTAGAAGTATCATAACAACTATTGATAGCACTTTTACTGTGTCAGAAGTAACCTAGAAGTACTAGAATAATCTAGAGACAATTGAAAGTACACGGGAGAAAGGTACAGGTTGTGAGCATCTATGGATTTTGGTATTGCGGGCGCGGGAAATCGCAGAACCAATTTCGCACAGATACCAAGGAATGACGAGATGTAGGTGTGGTGTTTGTATCATTAATTCATATGCACGGTGTGTGGAACATGTGTGTGTGGTGTGGATCATGCGTGTGCCGTGTGTATGTATGGTTCATCTGTACGAATGATACGTTGTATGATGGGCCGGCGGGGCCTGCCAACTTTCCATTTATCATCGGGGAGGCGCTTGAGGGTTTAACCTGCTCCCTTGCTTTTCTTGCTGGGTGACGACTACTCCTGAGTCGCAGATGTTAGAATGTCAAAATGGGATGACGCCCCGAAGATGTTTTCAAGGAGGAAGATGAGGCATGCAGGAAGTTTATCACTACCTGAAGCTGGGTAGCAGCAGAAGCAGAATGAGGCCCTGAGCCTCCGAATGGCCAGTGTCCGTTCTTTTTACTTTCCCATGATGCTTTTCCTCCACTTGCTATATTCTCACCTAACCAAAAGGCAGTGCAGAAAACATCAGTACTAACCAGGTACATGCCTGTAATCACAGGAGCTAGGAGGCTGACACAGGAGCATTGTAGGTTCAGGGCCAGCCTCGGCAACTTAGTGAGACTTAGTGAGACCCTGTTTCAAAATAAAAAGGCCTGGGGTATCACTTGGAGGTAGATGCCCCTGGATTCGATTTCCAATACCAAAAATAAACACACAGAGAGGAGAGAGAGGGAGAGAGAGAGAGAGAGAGAGAGAGAGAGAGAGAGAGAGAGAGGAAGGAGAGAGAGAGAGAGGAGTAAATGACAGTTTTAAGTGTCTTTGAAGAATTGTCAAGGAATAAACACAATTTGTATACATTACAGCCACATGCACCAGAAAGATTATCTTATTCCTGTGATTGGTATTATCCACGTTATAATTAGTCACCTAAGTGTTTTAGCATATACTCTGGTTACTTTATCCTGCATCATCGTTGAACAATTCCTGAGTGCTGTCTGACATAGTCCACATCTACTTTCTTCCCTCTAGGCTTGTTCTGATTTGAATTAAACCACTGTTCTAGCGGCTGTTTGAAACAGTTTTAATTTCTTTTACATTATCACTCTCATATTGGTTTAATCTAGGGCAGGTTTAAATGAGACGTCTTGACTAGAAGGACTTCAAGGAAGCATATCTTCCCTATATAAATATTTCATAAAGCACTTGAACTACCACCGAATGGAAATCAGATCTTTTAGACTCCCGAGAACATGAGAATTATTTTAAACTCGATGACTGTTTTTAGTTCCATCATTTCATTATAAAAAAAGAAAAAGAAAAAGGTACCATACTGGAACATAGAGTCTTTTCAAGAAGGATCCTTGTTGAGCCATCTGCAGGCCAGGAGATTCAGCTCAAGGCTCCTGTGCTCCTAAGTTCACTCTGGAACACTGAAATCCACCGCTGGGAAACAGCTCCAGCTCGGGATTTTCCAGGGCATTAGGAATGCTCACCTTGGCTTTGATGGCATGCAAAATATTTTATGTTTTTATTTTCATATAGCAGAGATTTCTGGTAAGGGCTAAAAGGAACTATGGATTTATTCTTCTACATTAAAAAAAGTCTGAAGCCATTGGCTCAGGGCCGGCGAAAGTTCTTAGGGATTGTGTCAGCAGACAAGCTGCCTGCCTCCACTGCAAATGTGTGAAATGTCCAAGCTGGGGGTGGGGTGTAGCTCAGTGGTAGAGCATATTAGAGTCTCTGGGTTCAACTCTCAGTGCAGCAAAAAGAAGAAAAAAGAGAGATGTAGAGGTGCACATTTGTAATCCCAGTACTTGGGACACTGAGACAGGAGGATCACACAGGTTCAAAGCCAGCCTCAGCAACTTAGTTGAGACCCTGTTTCCAGGTAAAATATAAAATAGGTTGGAGTGTAACCAGAGGTAGAAGGCTCCTGGGTTCCATACCCAGTACCACAAAAAATAAATAAATAAATAATAAATAAAATAAATAAATAAGAAGGAAGGAAGGAAGGAAGGAAGGAAGGAAGGAAGGAAGGAAGGAAGGAAGGAAGGAAGAGAAAGACCCAAGCTGGGTTATCACCAGCTTTGCCCGTGGCAGGGCATCTGCTGACTTTGCCAATTCACATCTCTCCTTAGCTAACCAGGAGAACCAGCCCTATCCAACTCTCAACCTACATGCCTCAGACAAAACTGGCCCCCCACTCCCACACACACACACAAGTGCCACACAACCTGAGTCTCCTCCTAGCGACAGATATTGAGTCAGAAATGAACATGTGAGCAGGGCATGGCGGTGCATGCCTGTAATCCCAGTACTTGAGAGGCTGAGACAAGAGGATCACAGGTTCAAGGCCAGCCTCAGCAAGTCAGTGATGCCCTCAGCAACTTAATGAGACCCTGCTTCAAAATTTTAAAAAATAGGGCTGGAGGTGTAGCACAGAGGTAGAATGCCCTGGGTTTGATCCCCAGGGGAAGGGGCGGGGAGGGAGAGAGAGAGAGAGAGAGAGAGAGAGAGAGAGAGAGAGAGAGAGAGAAAGAGAGGAGGAGGAGGAGGAGGAGGAGGGGGAGAGTGAGAGAGGATAGGAGAGGAGAGAAGAGAAGAGAGGAGAGGGGAAAATGGGCATGTGATCTGAGTCACCTCATTGTTGTTTTTAAATACCATAGGCATCAAAACTAGCAGACACATACAAAGCAATTGAAACAAAGATTCTTTAAAAATAGTTCAGCAAATTATTTATTTATTTATTTATTTATTTATTTATTTATTTATGTGGTACTGGGGGTAGAACCCAGAGGCTTTCTACCTCTGGGCTATACTCCCAGACCCTTTTTTAAAAATATTTTATTTGGAAACAGGGTCTCACTAAGTTGCTGAAAGCTCACTAAGTAGCTGAGGCTGGCTTCGAACCCGTGCAATCCTCCTGTCTCAGCCTCCCAAGCGCAGGGATTACAAGCGTGTGCCACCACGCCCAGCTCAGCAAATTATTTAAAACTTGACATATTTGTTGGGCATGATGGTGCATGCTTGTAATCCCAACATTTGGGAGGCTGAGCCTGGAGGATCCCAGTTCATAGACAGCCTCAGCTACTACTTAGTGAGGCCCTTTGCAACTCAGTGAGACCCTGTTTCAAAATAAAGAATAAAAAATAGGGCTGGGTTGTAGCTCAGAGGTAGAATGCCCCTGGGTTCCATCCCTAGTATTGCAAAAAAAAAAAAACAAAAAAAAGAAAAGAAAAGAAAAGAAAAGAAAAAGAAAAAGAAAAAGAGAGCTGGGGGTGGTGGCGCACGCTTGTAATCCCCGCACTTGGGAGGCGGAGACAGGAGGATCGCGCAGGTTCGAAGACAGCCGCGCACGCTGGCTTAGGAGACCCTGTTTCCAAATAAAAATGTAAAAATAGATCTGGGAGTGTAGCCCAGAGGTGGAAGGGCTTCCAGGAACCCCAGTACCACCAAAAAGAAAGAAAGAAAGAAAGAAAGAAAGAAAGAAAGAAAGAAAGCAAGAAAGAAAGAAAGAAAGAAAGAAAGGAGAGAAGAGAAGAGAAGAGGAAAGGAAAGAAAAAGAAAAAGAAAAAGAAAAAGAAAAAGAAAAAGAAAAAGAAAAAGAAAAAGAAAAAGAAAAAAACTTGACATATTAAGTATCAGAATCCGGGCATGGTGGCACACGCTTATAATCCTAGAATTTGGGAGGCTGAGGCAGGAGAATCATGGTTCAAGAACAGCTTCAACTACTGAGTGAGGCCCTTTGCAACTCAGTGAGACCCTGTTTCAAAATAAAAAATAAAAAATAGGGCTGGAGTGTAGCTGGCAGGTAGAATGCCCCTGGGTTCTATGCTTAATACTGCAAAAAAAAAAAGTATCAGAAAATATAGTTTTCCTCATTAATAAATTTAAGAAGAAAAGAATTCTCTGGTTGTCTTCATAATTGTGAAGAGGCATTTGATAAAATCCAATATACATTCTTGAAAAATACTCTTTTTTGTTACTACATAAACTTTTGTTTAAATATTTAGAAAGCCCTTAAGGGATTCAGAATTTTTTCATATATATATAGTTTCTATTCATATTTGGCAACAGTATTCAAAATGCCAATTGGATATTTGTGGAAATTAACAACTTATTATAAAATTGCTTTGATAATAAAAAGGACCAAGATAGCTAAGATAAAAAAAGTCTAAGATAAGGAAAAAAAAAGATAAGGAAAAAAGTCTAAAGTTGGACATCAAGATATCAAGACTTAAGAAAAAGCTATTATTAGCTGGGCATGGTGGCACAAGCTTGTAATCCCAATACTTGGGAGGCTGAGACAGGAGGCTCACAGGTTCAAGGACAGTCTGAACAAGTAGTGAGACTCTAATCAACCTAGTGAGAACATTTCAAAATAAAAAATAGGACTAGAGGTGTAGCCCCTGGGCTCAATCCCCAGTACCCCCTACACACACACACATACTTATTAATTAATTAACTGGTACTGGTATGACCCTTTTTTTTTTTGCGGGTCTGGGGATAGAACCCAGGAGCATTCAACCTCTGAGCTACACCCTCTGCCCTATTTTTTTTTTAATTCTTTAGTTTTGAAACCGGGTCTCACTGAGTTGCAGAGGGCCTCACTAAGTAGCTGAGGCTGTCCGCGAACCACGATCCTCCATTCTCAGCCTCCCGAATGCTGGGATTACAAGCGAGCGCCACCGCGCCCGGCTCTGGCATGACCCCTTTGAAAGACAGTTTGGCAAGGTCTACTGAAGCTAAATATACACATTTTCTGTGACTCAGAAATTCTATCCCCTCGAATGCTACACACATGCTCCTTACAATATAAAAAAGAATGTTGAAAGGGCATTATTGGTAAGAGCTCAACCTGAAAATGTCCTGAAAGTTTATCAACAGCAGAGTAGATAAAGAAATGAGGAATACTCTACAATAAGAAATAGAATGAGGAAAACGCACACACCAAAAGATGGATGAATATCACAAATAAAACACCAAGTGAAAGAAGTCAGGCAGGCCCAAAAGTACACTCTGTATTGTTCCATTTATTTATTTATTTATTTATTTATTTATTTATTTATTTATTTATTTTTGTGGTACTGGGGATGGAACCCAGGGACATTCTACCTCTGAGCTACAATCCCAGCCCTGTTTTTTATTCTTTATTTTGTAACAGGGTCTCACTGACTTGCAGAGGGCCTCACTAAGCAGCTGAAGCTGTCTGCGAACCACGATCCTCCCGTCTCAGCCTCCCGAATGCTGGGATTACAAGCGCACACCACCATGCCTGGCTTATTCCATTTAAAATACATTAAACGGACACAGTCAGCCAGGCACAGTAGCATATACCAATAATCCCAGTACATGGGATGCTGAGACAGGAGGATTACATGTTCAAGGCCAAAGTCAGCAACTTAGCAAGATTAGTGAGACCCTGTCTCAAAATAAAATAGCAAAGGACTGGGGGTGTAGCTTTGAGGTAGAATGCCTCTGGGTTCCATCCCCAGTACCAAGAACAAAACAAAACAAACAGCCAAGGTCAAGCAGTAGTGAGAAATCAGCGGTCACCACTGGGACGGGACAAGCCTGCGAAGAAGGCTCTGCGCTGTTGACAGCGTTCTCTTCTCATCTGTGCGGTGGCAAACGATATTTACACTGTATGAACATTCATCAAAATGTCCACGTGGATTTGTGCGTTTTTCCACATATGTGCTATAGTTCACTAAAGTACCCTTTTAAAAACCCAAAGGAACTTTTAAAAGTACTATAATATAAAGTGGGCTAAAATGTGTTCAAAATCACCGGGCGTGGTGGTGCACGCTTGTAATCCCCGCGCTGGGGAGGCTGAGACAGGAGGATCGCACGGGTTCAAAGCCAGCCTCAGCTACTTAGTGAGGCTCTCGGCAACTTAGTGAGACCCTGTTTCCAAATAAAATACAAAAAAAATTCTGGGAGTGTAGCTCAGAGGTAGAAAGCCCCTGGGTTCCACCCCCAGTACCACCAAAAAAAAAAAAAAAAATGTGTTCAAAAGAATTTAGAGAAAAATTCTTTCTCCACATATAGAAAATCATAAATTATCCACAAGAATTTACCACTTATGCCAACATCCTGTTGTAATGGTGTGAGATGGCGACGTGGGTTCTTGTTCTTACCCAGTTTAGAAAAAAACAGCCTGAACTATATGCTGTGAGCTTAAGCAACTTTTATTATTACAAAGGTGGAAGAAGGGACAGAACTATAAAGCACCGCGCCAGAGAGAGAAACGCAGTGCAGTGCTTTGAAAGTAACACGCTGGGGTTTTGAACATAGAAGAGTTTTTTTGTTTTTTGTTTTTGTTTTTGTTTTTTGGTACTGGGGGTGGAACCCAGGGGCTTTTCTACCTCTGGGCTACACTCCCAGACCTATTTTATACTTTATTTGGAAACAGGGTCTCACTAATTTGCTGAGAGCCTCACTAAGTAGCTGAGGCTGGCTTTGAGCCTGTGCGATCCTCCTGTCTCAGCCTCCCAAGCGCTGGGATTGCAAGTGTGCGCCACCACGCCCGGCTCTTATTCTTTATTTGGAAACAGGGTCTCACTAAATTGCTGAGAGCCTCACTAAGTAGCTGAGACTGGCTTCGAACCCAGGCGCTGACTACGTTTTACATTTTGAAATTAATACCAAAGCAATTTTCCAATACCGGCACATTCCCCCCTCTTTCTAATTAACTTCCTGACACCCGTCAGGCCAAAGGTAATCAGTATCTTAATTTTAATCTGAACTACTGTAGAATGTAGCGTTCGTTTTACATTCTGTGCTCAGCTGGGCTAACAGCTAACTTTTAGTTGGCCAAAGTCAATATTGGCTGCAGCTCTTCGCTGACAGCTTAGAGACAGAGAAAAGGATTGTATTGCTTTACCTAAGTATGAAAGCTTATTCTTATTAGTAATTAATACAGCTCTTATTAGCAATCAATACAGGCTCAATCCCCATCACTTTCATCCACCTGTTCATATCTCAAAGTAAACACATCAACGTCTGTCATCAAGCAGCCTAGACCTTAGCTTCAGGAACACCATGGCGTGACCCTAGGTGACCCCACAGCACTAATGTTCGTCAGCGTGAGAACTAAGGCTCGTTACCAGGTACCTTACTAGTCACGCATAACCGCCTGCTTGGCTTCTGTACCTCTTGCTTAGCTCGCACCTGCAGAAAACAAAGGCCGTTAGGAACTTTCTATCCTTAAAACAATCAAAAGGTGGACAATAGAAGGGACAGGCATGGGTTGTTGAGCTGCACAGTGATGTTCCTGATTTTTGGAGATTTTTTGTCTGTTTTATTTTTATTTTTATTTTGGTGGTACTGGGGTTCCTGGAAACCCTTCGCCCTCCAGGCTACACCCCCAGACCCATTTTTAGCTTTTTATTTGGAAACAGGGTCTCTTAAGCCAGCGCAGCTGGCTTCGAACCTGCGCGATGCTCCTGTCTCTGCCTCCCAAGCATGGGGATGACAAGCGTGTGCCACCACGCCCGGCTTAGGTTCCTGGTTTTTGTACTTTCCGCTTGACTTGCACACCCAGTGAAAGGGACTGTTGGGACTTGCTCATATCTGTCAGAACCTAAGCTCTTCACTCCTGAGCTTGTGATTTGATGTTTATAAAGGAGCCCTGAAGAATGGCTCAGGCTGCACTCAGTACCAGACACCCCGCGGTGTAGTCGCCGGCAGGCTAATAAAGACTTTCTATTGGGCCTTAACGAAGTCTGAGTGGTCTTCTCTGGCGGTCGCCCTCTAACACATCAAATAATACAATAAAATAATAAAATAGGGAAACAGGGTAATATCACGAACTGGATACTACAGAATCAAAATTGGCATAATCAAGATCTTTTCAAGGGAGTGAGGATTTGGACATGAAAACATAGTAAACAGAAACAAGGCCTCGGAGAGGCAGGGCCAGGTCCTCCCGAGTGTGACACTCGTTATCCGCCCCTCGCTCCATCCCATCTGATTTGTGTTCAGTGTACATCAGAAGCGGTGTTGGGCCGGGCGTGGTGGCGCACGCTTGTCATCCCCGCGCTTGGGAGGCGGAGACAGGAGGATCACGCAGGTTCGAAGCCAGCCGCATGCGCTGGCTTAGGAGACCCTGTTTCCAAATAAAAATGTAAAAATAGGTCTGGGAGTGTAGCCCGGAGGTAGAAGGGCTTCCAGGAACCCCAGTACCAAAAGAAGAAGAAGAAGAAGAAGAAGAAGAAGAAGAAGAAGAAGAAGAAGAAGAAGAAGAAGAAGAAGAAGAAGAAGAAGAAGAAGAAAAAGAAGAAGGAGGAGGAGGAGGAGGAGGAGGAGGAGGAGTTGTTGGTGAGGGCCGAGAACACTGCTGGCTTTTTATTTTTATTTTATTTTTTTGTGGGACTGGAGATGGAACCCAGGGCACTGTACCTCCGAGCTACACCCCCAGCCCTATTTTTTTAGTCCTTTTATTTTTGTTGTTGTTGTTTGGGTTTTGGTTGTTTTTTGTTTTGTTTTTTGTTTTTTGTTTTTGGGTTTTTTTTTTTTTTTTTTTTTTTTTTTTTTGGTGGGCCTGAGGGTAGAACCTAGAGGCCTTCTACCTCTGGACTATACTCCTAGACCTTTTTTATATTTTATTTGGAAACAGGGTCTCACTAAGTTGCTGAGAGCCTCACTAACTAGCTGAGGCTGGCTTCGAACCTGCACGATCCTCCTGTCTCCGCCCCCCAAACACGGGGATTACAAGCGTGCGCCACTACGCCAGGCTCTAGTCCTTTTATTTTTGAAACAAGGTCTCACTGAGCTGTGAAGGGCCTCACTGAGTAGCTGAGGCTGTCCAAGCATCGTGATCATCTGGTCTCAGCCTCCCCAGTGCTGGGATAACAAGCGTGCGCCACCACAACTGGCTCACACTGCTGGCTTATTGACAAACACTGGAGCCCACGGAGCTTAGCCAAGGAAGCCCTGCTTCACGCATGCATGCTTGGAGACACAGTATGTAAGCAGATAAAGACGGAGTCTGCTAAGCCAGGGGTGGTGGCGCACGCTTGTAATTCCAGCATTTGGGAGGCTGAGACAGGAGGATCACGCTTTGAGGGCAGCCTCAGTTACTACTTAGTGAGGCCCTTTGCAACTCAGTGAGACCCTGTTTCAAAATAAAGAATAAAAAATAGGGCTGGGGATAGAGCTTGGTGGTAGAATGCCCTGGGTTCCATCCCCAGTACCGCAAAAAAAAAAAAAAAAAAAAAAGAGAGAGAGAGAGAGAGAGAGAGAGAGAGAAGAAGGAGGAGGAGGAGGAGGTTACAGATCTGCATATTTCTTCTCTGATTACGCTGAGTTTATAAGACCAGAATCTTCTATTTATTTATTTATTTATTTGGTCCAACTCCAGTTTTCTATGGTTGTTGTCCATTGGGTTTGTTGTTGTTGTTGTTGTTGTTGTTTTTACATCTACTCTATAATGAGTTTCCCGGAACACATAGCTAACTTCTAAAGATTCCTGCTGTCAAAAAACTCCTTAGGCTGCCATACCCCCATTCATATGATTTTGTTTGCTTGGGCAAAAGGTGTTGCCCACACCACGTACATTTGAGGACTTCATCCTACCCTAAGAAAAGTGTCAGAAGTCAACTATTCATTTGCAATGTCATGGTCGTTGGGTATTAGAGTACTATACTTTTCTCTTCCAGTTCAATCTAAGTAGGGATTAATGGCTCAGAAAGTCCAGGCTATGTTTTATGACATCCACAGGATGAGGACCCTGTGGGCTTATTATAAATGTACACAGGTCCTACACAGGACATGCTATTGTTTGTTTGTTTGTTGTTTGTTTTTGCAGCACTGGGGATGGAACCCAGGGGCATTCAACCTCCAAGCTCCGCCCCCAGCCCTATTTTTTATTCTTTATTTTGAAACAGGGTCTCACTGAGTTGCAGAGGGCCTCACTGAGCAGCTAAGACTGTCCTCAAACTGTGATCCTCCAGTCTCAGCTGGGATTACAAGCCTGCGCCACCACACCCGGCTTTAATGAGGCAGGCACACCCTATGGTAAATTACCCATGAAGAGAGGGGACTGGTGGAGGGCTACCCATTTAAAGTGAGCATTTCCCCTGAAAGCACAGTCTATATGCCCAATGGGCTCCACGGTTCTTCCCGGGCTATGGTGTGCCAGGTTCCCGCACACCCATAACATCTGCTGGGCCCCGTGCAGTCTAGGGAAACACGGCTCTCCAGTCTCGTCTGCCTCCACCGGTCAGCTTCTTTTAAAGAACTCTCCACTGCCCCGGCACTCCCTGGGTCTGCCCTTTCTTCTAGGAAAGAACTTCAGGGTTTCCCGTAGCTTGGCAGCTAATCCTCATGACGATCTTTCTGAGTAGCGTGAGCGGCCACCACCCTGACAGGACAGACAGACTTTCTTGGAAATATCCAAGAAAGAGGTTGCCCTTGCAGGGCTGTGAAGCCCGTCACCCGCAGAGCCTGTGCCAGCAGGCCGCTCCCTGAGGACAGCGTGGCATGACTCCTGGCCATGGGGTTTATTAACGACTGTGCTCTGGGTGGGAAGCGCTGTTGCAGGGACGGGAAACAACACGCGCCCTGTCCAGCTGTCACGTTCTGTGACTCCATGGAGGTCTGCCACACCTTCACCTGCTTTGAAATGAAACCAGAGCATCAAAACTCCTGAGGCTCCTAAAGAGATATTCAAATATCGAAGAACAAAGTCACTGGGAAACATAAAAAAAAAATTTCACCAGTTTTTTTCAGTGCTCATACACTTCAAAAGTATTGTCCTTGCCGGGCGTGGTGGCGCACGCTTGTCATCACCGCGCTTGGGAGGCGGAGACGGGAGGATCGCACGGGTTCGTAGCCAGCGGCGCTGGCTTAGGAGACCCTGTTTCCAAATAAAAATATAAAAAGTAGGTCTGGGAGTGTAGCCCAGAAGTAGAAGGGTTTCCAGGAACCCCAGTACCACAAAAAAAAAAAAAAAAGAAGAAGAAGAAGAAGGAGGAGGAGGAGAAGAAAAATAAAGAAAAAAAAGTATTGACCTAAGCTCAGCTGGATCTGCTCCCTTGGTCAAGGCAGCTTGGCAGCTGCCATGCTGGGCCAGCATGCGGGCGCCTGTGGATTCATCGCTGGCTGGCTGGCTGGCTTCATCTCGCAGCGGGCAGCATGCATGCCCGGCCCCGCCTCTCAGAAATACTCTTAACAAAATGAAAAACAGTAGAAATTCTCTTATCCTAACACAACTCTCTTAAGCCAAAAGCCACCATCATGCTTAATGAAGGAATAGAAAAGGCAATCCCATTGAAGTTGGAAGTAAAATGATACTCACCATCATGGCTATCATTTAATATTGTCCTCAAGGCTTTTGCCCGCATAACTGCTCAAAAGGAAATTTGCAGATTTGGAATTGGAAAATCCATTATTATATGCAAATAACATTATTTCATATCTACCAAATTAAAAATTTATTGAACCCAATTTTAAAAATATTGTAAATAGCAAAAGAACTCTATAAGATATTTGGGGACGAAATAAATATACAGAACCCCAAACCTTTATATTTACCGGCAATGAGCAGTTAATAGATGCAGGAACGGAAGCCAGGTGTGGTGGCACGTGCTTGTAATTCCAGCACTTGGGAGACTGAGACAGGAGGATCGCCAATTCTCAACCAGCCTCAGCTAGGAGGCCCTCTGCAACTTAGTAAAATCCTATTTCAAAATAGAGTTCAAAAGAGGTCTGGGGTGTATCTCAGAGGTAGAATGCCCCTGGATTCAATCCCTAGTATTGTAAAAAAAAAAAAAAATAAATTAAATAGTGTGGTGAACTATTTGTAGACAGGCAAATTTATGGAACAGCCTAAGAGTTTCCGAGATACACCTAAATATTTGTGAGAATCTAGTAGACCCTAAGAAGGGATTGCTCAAATCAGTTCTATTGAGACAAGTGAGTCGCCACATAGAGAAAGAATATACTTGAATCTGGACCTCACAACTTCCACCTAAATAGACTCCAAATGGACCCAAGATTTAAAAGTAGCCCAAAGAGGAAGCCACACAAATAGAAGAAGAAACCAAAGTAGAATAATTTTACAGTCTTGGAGTGGGACACATATCCAGAAGTCATCTTTTTAAAAAAGATCAAACATTTGTCAACATACCATTGCAAAATTTCACATTGCAAAAATCACCATATGCAACGAAAAAGTGTTAGACAAGAACGGTGGCAATTTCTTAAGCCAAATCAAAGGACTCGGTTTCCTATTCTAACGGGAACGTCTAGACATCAATAAGCTAATTGGCAAACTTCAAAGATCTCTACCCCTCAGCATCACTCCCAAGGTGTGTCAGCTAGGACACCGGTTTCTTTGGAGCTTGGCGAATCTGCTGGATAAATACGTCCTGCACCCCAGCTGCATGCATTTATAATTTTAGCAGACATTGTCAGATTGCCCTCTATGGGGATTCTACTAGTTCAACATTCTCACCAGTAAGACGTGGGAGACCCTGCTCTCCTCTCCTCTCCTCTCCTCTCCTCTCCTCTCCTCTCCTCTCATCCAACTTTGACATCTTGGAAGATCTGATGGAGAATGGGTTCTCTGTGTTGTTTTCAAATATATTTCCAATATTGTTGTTGCTTTGTTTTTTCTGTTTCTTTTTGCGGGTCTGGGGGTAGAACCCAGGGGCATTCTACCTCTGAGCTACACCCCCAGCCCTATTTTTTAGTCTTTTTATTTTTGAAACAGGGTCTCACTGAGTTGCAAAGGGCCTCAGTAGGTAGCTGAGGCTGTCCGTGGACCACGATCCTCTGGTCTCCGCCTCCTGGATGCTGGGATGACAAGTGTGCCCGGCCAGGGATGTTGTTTTCAAATGAGTCAAAGTGAACATCTGTTTCAGGGATGTTTGTATTTACTTTTCTGTGGATGACTGTTCTAAGAACTGGAATCACCGACCCTCATGCACAGCTTGGACTTGAGATGGAAACTACCCAACATACACACACACACACACACACACACACACACACACACACACCCCTGTTGTGGACAATGTAGGTTCCACCCTATCATGACTACTATTCCGTTGCCTCCCCTATTGCTTTACTGTTCTAGGACTCTCTCGTCAGAGCAGACAACGTTAGTATGCATTACAGCAGCTTCCCCAAAGACCTGTGGCTGTGGTTAGGATTTAGAGTGTTCCTCAGAACTCCTGTGGTAGGCAAGAGAGCCAGGCTGGAGGTGGGACGCGGTTGCTGTGGAGGCCCCCGGGGCGGCGGCTGTCCCCAGGCTGCAGCATCTCCTCTCTGCCGTCCACCGTGATGTCCTGAGGACCTGCAGCCCCAGCTCCTGCTTAAAAGCCAGCATGAGTGCGCTGAAATCTCCAGCTCTGTGAGCAATAAAACCTCTTCCTGGTCTAGGTTGTGCACGTCCGGTGTGCAGGTCACAGCAGCGGAGCTGAAACACCCATCAATGCTCCAAGAAAAGCCATCAACAGTTTACGCCCTAAACACCTCCGTCTCAAAATATCTGCCGTGCTGTTTCCACCCTATGAAATCCCATTGTATCTGGTTGGGTTTTCTAGAAGTCACTCAGGGAGTGAGGCTCTGCCGCTCCCGCTCCCGTCCAAGACGCCGCGCGGCCCGGGCAGCGTTGACCCGGAGTACGGCGCAGCCTATTTTCTTTTTCTCTCTCTCTTTCTCTCTGTCTTTCTCTCTTTCTGCCTGGGTTCTGATGTGTTCGCAGTGTCTGTCCTGACGATTTGTGGGAGCTGGTTTGTGAAATGCAAGAGCACGGGCCACAGAGGGCTCCAGGCACGGCTGGGGTTTGCTTTTCTTCCTCTTTGTTTGTCATTCATGGGAAATCCAGGAAAAGGAGGGCAGAGCGGAACTGATCGCTGCAAAGGCAGCCAGGGCGGCGCGCACTGCTAATTCCGGTGCTCGGGAGGCTGAGAGGTTCAAGGCCAGCCTCAGCAAGTGCTGAGACTCTCATCCGCCTAGGGAAACCCCGTCTCCAAATAAAGACAAGATAAGGCTGGGGGTGAAGCTTGGAGGTAGAATGCCTCTGAGTTCAATCCCCAGTGAGAAAGAAAGAAAGAAAGAAAGAAAGAAAGAAAGAAAGAAAGAAAGGGATGAAAGAAAAGAAAGAGAGAGAGAAAGGAAGGAAGGAATAAGGAAGGATGAAAGGAAAGAAAGAAAAAGGAAGGAAGGAAGATGGCGACCGAGAAAAGCGGGGCTTGAGAGTCCCGCTAACAACCAATCTCCATTACCACAAAAAGAGCGCCTTTCATAGCCAGAAAACACCATCACCAGAAAAACAAAAAAACCACCAGGCTCCAGAGAGAAAGCGGACTGAGAACAGAGCTCAGGGCCACAGAGGAGACACACGCGCCCGAGGACGCGGCAGCAGCGCCATACTGCCGGCGGCAGCGGCGAACTCAGCGGACGGCTACAGCAAGCCGAGGTGAGCCACTGCGGAACAGCCAGGTGGGATTTCTCCACGCAGAGAGCGTCTAAAGCTCCCAGTGGCCGAGCTCAGCACACGCTGCAGGGATTCAGAGTGGAAATCAAAACCAGAGAAGAAAAAATACGCCAGCCTCATGGCCGAGGGCGTGGCAGAGGCGCCATATTGCCACCGGCGGCGGCAGCAGCAGTGAATTCACCGAATCCAGTACAGCTACATCTGCGTACTCAAGAACAGTGAGTCAAATTGCGGGCCACAGAGGAGAAATCGCAGTATTGGGCCTCCTGGGACTTGACCCAGTGAGGGAGTGGTGGTGGCAGAGATATCACACCATAGGAGAGCGTGCAACCTGGCACCCCCCATAGTTTAAAGCAGCCTCTATCGACTCCCTGGGTCGGAGACTCTGTGATACAACCCAGTAAAGGAGTAGTGGGGTCTGAGATAATACAGACTCGAGATCCAGAGCACCTTAAGTGAAGCCATAGTGACCCAAGGGAAGAACCCAGAGAAGGCACAAACCTCCGAAATCATGGGAAAGAGGAATAACACTGGAGTAATGAATGTGCACAACCCCACAACATCAGAACCTGATAAAACAGAAAATCAGAGATTTCTAGAAGATCAAATCAGGAAAATAACTGTAGAAATAATAGAGGTGCTTCGAAAAGAACTCAGAGAGAGCCAAAAAGAGATAAAGGATGCAATTAATGAAGTAAAGTCCTCAATTCAAAGCACAAACAACCGATTAGACCACATGGGGAACAGAATCTCGCTCTTAGAAGATGAGCAATCCAAAAATGAATGCATAGTTTCTAATCTAGAAAAAAATATCCAACAGCAGGAATCTGACATTGAAGAAATATGGGCCCATCTTAAGAGAGCTAACCTAAGAATAATTGGAATAGAGGAGGGAAAAGAAAGTGATACCAAAGGGATCAACAATCTCTTCAAGGAAGTAATAGCAGAAAATTTTCCAAATTTAGAGCAAGAGGTTGATACACAGATCCAGGAAACTTATAGAACTCCCTTTAGACAGGATCGGAGAAGAGGATCCCCACGCCACATAATTGTCAAAACGACCAATGTGGAAGCCAAGCAGAGAATCTTAAAGGCAACAAAAACAAAGGGCCAACTGACATTCAGAGGCAAACCAATTAGAATCACTCCAGACTTCCCAAACCAAGTCATGAGAGCCAGAAGGGCTTGGAGTAACATATTCCAAACTCTGAAAGAAAACAACTTCCAGCCAAAAATTTCCTATCCAGCAAAACTTTCTATCAAATTAGATGGAGAAATAAGAAGCTTCCATGACAAACAGAAACTGAAGGAATTTATGTCTTCAAAACCAGCGCTAGAGAAAATACTCAAAGAGATTAACTACAAAGAAGAAATAGGTAACACACACCAGAACCCGAGAAATAAGAGTTTCCATCCAACAGACAACTAAGATTGGTTATCTGTGGAGATTCATTATTTATGTTAGTCTTTTACCTATCTCTAAGTTGTATTGTTTGCCTTTATTGTTGTTAATTTTTAGGATTTCTAGTTGGAATATTAATATACCTTCAGATATAGCATTTGGAAATATTTTATCCAATTCTATTAGTAACTTTTAACTCTGTTTACATTGTCTTTGGATATACAATATTTTCTTTTATTTTTTAGGGAGTTTGTATATTCTTCTGTTGCCTGTGCCATTGAAATCATATCCAAGAAATCACTGCCAATTTCAATGTTGTGAGGTTTTATGACCCAGATTTTCTCCTAAAAGTTTATAGTCTTAAGATTTATATTTAGGTCTTTTATCTATTTTGAGTTAATACTTGTATATGGGATTAGGTAAAGGTCCAATTTTATTCTTTTCCATGTAATTATTATTTTTCAACAATATTTAGTTAAAAGATTATTATTTCCACCACCAAATGTTCGTGGAAACCTTGTCAAAAATAACTTGACAATATAGGGAAGAATTTAGCTCTAGGCTTGTATTTAACTCCAATGGTCTATATATCTGCCTTTAGAACAGTACTACACTGTTTCAATTATTGTAGCTTTATATGGTTTGAAATCAGAAAATATATATCTGCTAGCTTTGTTCTTTTTCAAGATCGTTTTGGGTATCTAGAATTCATATTTCATATTAGGATAGATTTTTTTCTGAAAAATAAATATATAAATATATGATAGTTTCACCTAAAAAAACAGAAAAAAATATGCTCTAGTAAGAAAGAAAGCAAAAAGAAATATTGAAATGTTATCTTTAAGTCATCAAACGCTTGGTATCAGACAAATGAAACTGTTATGTGAGATTATCATTTTTAATTTTGGATAAATTGCTATAATACTAGATGTCAACCACTAAGCCAAGCCTGGGAAGGAGGGATGGGGAGAGAATGGGGTGGGGATCGGGTGGGGGCTGACTGGGCGATGTGTGCATGTATGTCTACAAAAGTTTGTATCCCACTATGATGTATGAATACAGTGCACCAATAAAATAAAATTAAAAAAAAAAGAAAAAGGAAGGAAGGAAGGAGAAGGAAGGATGAAAGAAAGAAAGAAAGAAGGAAGGAAGGAAGGAAGGAAGGAAGGAAGGAAGGAAAGAAAGAAAGAAAGAAAGAAAGAAAGAAAGAAAGAAAGAAAGGAAGGGTCACGTGGCTCCCCGTGAAGCGGGGCAGGAAGCACTGGCGGGCAGTTTCTGCTGGCGCAGTGGTGCCGCAGACAGAGAAGTGCCAACTTTCGGGTGCATTTGAGGGAGGGGGGCGACAGGTCACAGGCTGCACCTGCCCTGGGGAATGACAGAGAGGGGTCAAGGATGCCTTAAAAAAAAAAAGAGGCTGCTAAGGTGGTGGTCCACATCTGTAATCCCAGGACTTGGGAGGCTGAGAGAGGAGGATCATAGGTTAGAGGCCAGCCTCAGCAATTTAGTGAGACCCTGTTCAAACAAAAATTAAAAGGGGGCGTCTGGGAGTGGAGATAGGTAGCTTAGAGGTAGAATGCCCCTGGATTTGGGAGAGAGAGAGAGAGAGAGAGAGAGAGAGAGAGAGAGAGAGAGAGAGAGAGAATGAATGAGAATAAAATCATTTTATTAGTGCCGCTATCTGGGCTTCTGCCTCGCACATCAAGCTCCGTCTGAAGTACACTGTGTCCCTTCGGGTACTTGTTATAAATCTTCCCAACGACCTTAATGAAATAAGAGGATGCTGATCTCAAAAGGAAAGCTAGAGAATTTTAGGTCTCACGACTCTCCAAAGAAAACCAGGCACTCAGAAGACAGCCCGTGCGGGTCTGTTCTTTTGCTAACAAAGCACTAGGGGCCGTCGCTCTATTTTGCAGAATCTAATTAAATTACAAGGAAAAGCTACAGTGCGGGCCACCGGCAGAAGTTGCTCCCGGGCTGCTCGGTCGCCCTGCGGTGATGATGCACGGAGCGCACACCGCGGCCACGCGACCACAGCGGCGGGCGCTGCGACCCCTGCCCAGGGCGCCTGGACACGGGCCGTCGGCGGACGGAGCCGCGCCCAGGGGCCTCTCTCAAGACCCAGCCAATTTATTCAGATGCAGATGTCACCGACTGATTAAAAAAAAAATACGGAGCCCACTTTTTTTTTTTTATTTCAGGGGGAAGAATGATAGATTTGGTTTTCTACTGAATCATGCTTCCATTCTGGGGATAAATCCCCCGTGGGAGGAACCCACTGATCAGAAACTGTGAAGCGCATGGAGGTGGGGCTGCCCACCTCCCCAAGAAAGCCAGGCAGCAGCCAGGGGTCAGCTCAAAGGGGCAGAGGCAGGGACAGGCAGGTGGGGACCAGGCAGCCCAGAGGAGGGTAGAGGAGGGTAGAGGAGGGTAGAGGAGGGTGGAGGAGGGTAGAGGAGGGTAGAGGAGGGTGGAGGAGGGTGGAGGAGGGTACAGGAGGGTACAGGAGGGTAGAGGAGGGTACAGGAGGGTACAGGAGGGTAGAGGAGGGCTCCGCAGGCTGCTCCCGGCATCTGCTGTTGAGTTGATCAAATCTGCACTTATCAGCTGGGCCTGGTGGCTCTGCCTGAATCCCAGTACTTGGAAGGCTGAGACAGGAGGATCAAAGGTTCAAGGCCAGCCTCCGCTACTTAGTGAGACCCTGAGTAACATAGCAAGACCTCGTTTCAAAATAAAAAATAAAAAGAAGTCCGGCGTGGTGGCGCACGCTTGTAATTCCAGTACTTGGGAGGCTGAGACAGGAGGATCCCGGTTCTCCGCCAACCTCAGCTACTTAGTGAGACCCTCCTCAACTTAGTGAGAACCTGTTTCAAAATAAAGAATAAAAAATCAGGTTGAGGGTGTAGCTTGAAGGTAGAATGCCCCTGGGTTTAATCCCCAGCACCACAAAATAAATAATAAATAATAAATAAATAAATAAAGCTGGAAGTGTCCCTAGGAAGTACAAAGCCCTTGAGTCCAATCCCCAATGCTCTCCGCTGCCCCCAGCCCTCCCCACACACAGCTCTGTAGTGCTTTGCTTCTCTGGAGCCGGGTGATGAATAAAAAGGCAGAGGGCAGCACCAGTCCAAACCCCGGCCTTTGCTGGGCAAGAGAATATTTCACTTTTTTAATTTATTTATTTATTTATTTATTTATTTATTTATTTATTTATTTATTTATATTTGGAAACAGGGTCTCTTAAGCCAGAGCGGCTGGCTCCGAACCTGCGCGATCCTCCTGTCTCTGCCTCCCTGATAAGTAAAATAAAAAATTAATGCGAGTAAAATAAAAATAAGTGAGTACGGCGGAGTGTGAAAAACACGAGAGAGGTCCGGTACACGTGGCATGTAAAGTTTTAATGGCACGGCTCTCCCAGGGATCAGGGCAAGGCACCGTGGGGCCCGCGCGCCTGTCCGAAGCTTGAGGACGCGGGCTCTCCTTTTCAAGGTATGCATCTCGCGAGATGAGGGTTTACTCGCGGGAACGCCCAATTCTCGCGGGGGTTTCAGCCCCTCCCTTGCCCTGCAGAGGTCATGTGACACAAAGTCACATGAGTGCAGGACCCAATTTATCACTCCCAAGCGCGGGGATTATAAGCGTGCGCCACCACACCCAGGTTAGAGAATATTTCACTTTTTAATTCTAAATTTCTCTTTCTTTCTTTCTTTCTTTCTTTCTTTCTTTCTTTCTTTCTTTCTTCCTTTTCCTGTGTGTGTGTGTGTGTGTGTGGTGCTAGGGATTAACCCGGGAGCAATCTACCTCCCAGATACGACCTTTTTATTTCTTATTTGGAAACAAGGTCTTGTAATGTTGCTAAGTAGCTGAGGCTGTCCTCCAACTTGGGATCCTCCTGTCTCAGCCTCCTGAGTACTGGGATTATGGGCATGCGCCCCTGTAGGGGTGCTGGAAAGCAGGCTGGAAGAAGTGCTTTCCTCCCCTATATGAGAAGTTAACTAGAGAAGTCTTCTCCCATATTAGGATTAGAAATAAGGTATTAAAATATAGTTAAGATAGAAGTAGGGTAGGATTGGAAATAAAATCAAGATCCATCCAAGGACAAGGGTAGGGGACCCACAAGGTCAAAGCCTCTAATCTCCAGTTTGCCAGCCAAGGTCTTTGTAAACGGGACCCCATCCCCATATCTCTGAGCTAGATCAGCAAACAAGGCCAGGCTAATCTGCTCTCCAGTGCAGAGATAATCTGTTCTTCAGTGCAGAGATAAGCCTGGCCCAGCCAAGGTGTGTGGGAAAGGCAGAGCAGGCTCTGACGTGTGTGGATGCATGTTTTAAAATTATTGGTTGTACTTGTTTGTCCTTGTATCTGATTGGTTGTATTCTAAGGTTGGCGGGCTCTGACGTGTGTAACCACTCCCTCGTGTGTAACCACTCCCTCCTAGGGTTATAAAATTCAGAGCGTGGAGTGGGGAGGGGTTGAACCTCGACCATTTAGTGTCTTTTTCTCGACCCCTGGCTAGCCGGGACAGAGCTGCAGCACAATAAACCTCGCTTGCATTTTACATCTCTTGTGAGTCCTTCGATATTTGGGTTGGTGGGCAATTCTTGGACCCTTCAGCCCCCACCCCTGGCTTGATTTTAGACGTATTTCTAAGATACACAATGTAAGCACTTGGCAGCCATTCTATAAGCAGGGCCCTCCTTGAGCATGTGCGATGTATAGAAAGCGCTGGACGCCTCTAAATACTGATCTTTACCATTAAAGAAAAATATCAGCAACTCTACATAGCAGTCCTGAATTATAGTTCCCAGCCAACAGTTGATCACTCTTTGTAAATATAATTAGTAACATGTATTCATTAACAATTAAAAATTTTTTTGTGTGTGGGTCTGGGGGTGGAACCCAGGGGCATTTGACCTCCGAGCTACACCCCCTGCCCTATTTTTTTTTATTCTTTATTTTGAAACCGGGTCTCACTGAGTTGCGGAGGGCCTCACTAAGTAGCTGAGGCTGTCCCCGAACCGGGATCCTCTGGTCTCAGCCTCCCGAATGCTGGGATTACAAGCATGCGCCACCACGCCCGGCTTACAATTAAAATTTTAATTGCCGGGCGTGGTGGCGCAGGCTTGTCATCCCCTCGCTTGGGAGGCGGAGACAGGAGGATCGCGCAGGTTTGAAGCCAGGCGTGCTGGCTTAGGAGACCTTGTTTCCAAATTTAAAAAAAGTCTAACATGGGTCTGGGAGTGTAGCCTGGAGGTAGAAGGGTTTCCAGGAACCCCAGTACCATATATATATATATATATATATATATATATATATATATATAATATATTATATACATATACATACATATATACATCATAATTACACAGCAGAGTGGGTTTTCTTGTGGAATATTTGCACGTGCACACAACACAATTCGATTGGTTTCATTGCCCTCCCCCCTTCCCCCTCCTGACCTTCTTCTACTGGTCTTCCTTCTATTTTCAGGCAATCCTTTATCTCTTTTTTCTTTCATGACAAAAAGCCTTCAGAGTCTAACTTATGTTCCTGAACATGATGCTCTTAAGTCCCATCCATTTTCTTATGGCAGACTGCAACTCCATTTTGTAGAGATACGCCACATTTCCTCATCCAAAAACAGCTAAACTTCATTTAAAAAAAAATATATATATATATATATATATATATATATATATATGTGAAATAATATTTTTTTTGGTGGTACTAGGGTTCCTGGAAGCCCTTCTACCTCCGGGGTACACTCCCAGACCCATTTTTATATTTTCTGTGGAAACAGGGTCTCTTAAGCCAGCACGGCTGGCTTTGAACCTGCGCGATCCTCCTGTCTCCGCCTCCCAAGCGCGGGGATGACAAGCGTGCGCCACCACGCCCGGCTAAAAACAGCTAAATTTTAAAAGACCGACAAGGACAAATGCCGGCAGGGGCACGGGGATCCCCACACACCGCTGATGAGAAGCAAATCGGCGCAACCACCCTGGGCCACTCTCTGGGTGTCAAAAAGTCCCACGTAAACGTGCCCCGTGACTTGGCGACTTCACTTCAAGATTTTACATGTAACAGAAATGCGGGTCCAAAGCACCAAAAGACACGTATGAAATGTGTACGGCAGATTATCTGGTTTAGCTCCAACCTGGCAACATCCTAAATGTATATAACCAGGTGACTGGATGAACAGATCACTGTGCGTTCATAGGATAGCTCAACAACAGAGAACAATGGCCAACCCTGTGCCATGACACAGCTGAACTCCAACCAGTCAACAGGATACACAACGCCGGGGCCAGGCCCAGGGCATCTCTGCGAGGAGCAGCTAATCACGGGCGGAGGCGGTGCCAGCGTCCTGGGTACTGTTGGTGGGCCAGTTCTCATAGGCACGGAAGTCACAGGGGTTGTAAGAACTCGCGGACATCATAGCCTTAGGATCTGCGTCCTTCTCTGTGTGTGTCTCTTTCTTTAATAATATTGCTTGTTGCCAGGCGAGGTGGCGCACTCTTGTCATCCCCGCGCTTGGGAGGTGGAGACAGGAGGATCGCGCAGGTTCAAAGCCAGCCTCACTGGCTCAAGAGACCCTGTTTCCAAATAAAAATATAAAAAAATAGGTGTCTGAAGTGTAGCCCGGAGGTAGAAGGGTTTCCAGGAACCCCAGTACCACCAAAAAAAAAAAAAAAATACTGCTTGCTGGGCATGGTGGCACACACCTGCAATACCAACACTTGGGAGGCTAAGACAGGAGGATCAAATCTTTAAAACCAGCCTCTGCAACTTAGTGAGACTCTTGGCAGCCTAGGTGAGAGTTTTTTGTTGTTGTTGTTGTTGCTATTTTATTTATTTATTTATTTATTTATTTATTTATTTATTTATTTATTTTTTGCAGTACTGGAGATGGGACCCAGGGGCATTCTACCACTGAGCTACACCCTCCAGGCCTAATTTTTAATCTTTATTTCATTTTATTTTTGCGGGTCTGGGGATGGAACCCAGGGGCATTCTACCACTTGAGCTATACCCCCAGCCCTCTATTTTAGTCTTTATTTTGAAAGAGTCTCACTGAGTTGCAAAGAGCCTCACTAAGTAGCTGAGGCTGTCCTCGAACCACGATCCTCCTGTCTCAGCCTTCTAAGTCCAGGGATGACAAGCGCTTGCCACCACTACCCACTGTTGTTATTTTTAAAGGGAAAACTTGGAATCAGTAATCTAAGCTCCTACCTTAAGAAGCTCTACAAAGAAGAGCAGTCTAAAGCCAAAGCAAGCAGAAAGAAGGAACCAGTGGAGATGAGAAAGGAAATAATAGCCGTGGGGTGTTATCTCATCTTCCAGGCAACGCCGGGTGCCGGGGTGCCGGGTGCCGGTGCTTTGTCCTGAGCCAAGCTCTGGGTGCTATGTTTCCACAGGGTAGCAGCTGCGGCAAAGGCGCTGGTCACGTGATGGGATGGACAGGTGATAGGAGATAAGAATGACTGTGTCTGCAAGGGGAGGGAGGGGAGGCACAGGACCCCGAGTTCTGAGAGGGCCACTTCTCAGGCCGCCCTGCCCAGGCCGCCCCACCCGGCCCGGCGCCAGCCCGTCCGCCCTGGCCTTCCTGGGCGGCACTTTCCTGGCCTCAGCAACACCATCGGTCAAACAGCTGATGGGCAGACGCAGGGAGATAGAGGACCCCAGAGAGAGGCAACTCCGGACATGTCGCAGGCCGCCCGTGAGTGAGGAGCGTGGATGGAAAGGAGAGACGGACAGGAGGGAGGGAAGCATGGCTGGAACGGCCTCCCCTCTGCATAGGAAGCCGGCTGAAGAGCCGCGCACGCTCTGTCCTAGCGGCAGGCTCTTGACCCTCTCCCAACCCAGGCTAAAAGTGTATTTGTAGCCAGGCGTGGTGGTGCAGCTTGTGATCCCAGCGCTTGGGAGGCTGAGACCGGAGGATCGCACGGGTTCGAAGCCAGCCTCAGTTACTTAGTGAGGCTCTCAGCAACTTAGTGAGACCCTGTTTCCAAATAAAATAGAAAATAGGTCTGAGAGTATAGCCCAGAGGTAGAAAAGCCCCTGGGTTCCACCCCCAGTACCACACACACAAAAAAATATATTTGTGTAATTCTCAGCTTATAATGAGGACGGCCTCATGCACTGGCCGCACACGGCTGACTCTAGAACATTCTCTCTACCATAGCAGCAACCACCCTGACCACTGTTCTCCCATTTACCTGCCAAAATAAACACGAACTGCCTCATTCTGCTTGGGCCCCTGTCCGTCTCTCCTTCAGACTCTCCCACGAGGGTGTCTGCACTGAGGCACCATCTCTACGGTAATCCTGTGTGTAGATTTCTTGTTTGTTAGTAAATGTATTAAGTGTTTGATAGTATGTGATAATATGTACAACACTAAAACAGACAAAACTTAGGGTGTTATGATGGCACACCCCTGTAACCCTAGTGCTTGGGAGGCTGAGACAGGAGGATTGGTACTTTGAGGCCAGCCTTAGCAACTTAGCGAGACTCTGTTTCCAAATTAAAAACAAGAAGGAGTCAGGCTTGGGGGAGCACACTTGTAATCCCAGTACTTGAGAGGCTGAGACAGGAGGATTTCAGGTTTGAGGACAGCCTCAACTACTTAGCGAGGCCCTCTACAACTTAGTGAGACTCTGTTTCAAAAATAAAGAATAAAAATCAAGCTGGGGGTGTAGTTCAGAGGTAGAAGACTCCTAGGTTCAATCCTCAGTACCACAAAATAGACAAACAAACAAAAAAACAAACAAATAAATAAATAAGGGCTGGGGCTGTAGCTCAGAATTAGAATACCCTTGTTAAAAAAAAAAAAATCCAGCCGGGTGCACGCTTATAATCCCAGTATTCGGGACGCAGAGACCAGAAGATCGCAGGTTTGAGGACAGCCTCAGCTACTCAGCGAGGCCTTTCGCAACTCAGTGAGACCCTGTTTCAAAATATAAAAAGGCTAAAAAATAGGCCTGGGAGTGTAGCTCGGAGGTAAAATGCCTCTGGGTTCCATCCCCAGTACTGAAAAGAAAAAAAAATCCAGACTATGATACTAGAAGTCCAGATTCCCCTTGAGGGAGGTAACAGCTGAGTGGCGCACAGGGGAAGAGTTCTCGTGTTCTGATAATGCTCCATTTCTTGATCTGCACACTGGTTACATGGGCTTTTTTTCTTTTTGTGAAAATTCATCAAGTTATACACAATAAACCGGGCGTGGTGGCGCACGCTTGTAATCCCAGCATTCAGGAGGCTGAGACCGGAGGATCGCGGTTCGCAGACAGTCTCAGCTACTTAGTGAGGCCCTCCGCAACTCAGTGAGACCCTGTTTCAAAATAAAGAATAAAAAATTGGACAGGGGGCATAGCTCAAAGGTCAAATGCCTCTGGGTTCCATCCCCAGACCTGCAAAAAAAAAAAAAAAAAAAAAAGGTCATACACAATATGTGTTTCTACATACACAGTTTTTATTTTATTTTATTTTTATTATTATATTTTGTGTGGTACTGGGGTTCCTGGAAGCCCTTCTACCTCCAGGCTACACTCCCAGACCTATTTTACATTTTTATTTGGAAACAGGGTCTCCTAAGCCAGCGCGCAGCTGGCTTTGAACCTGCGTGATCCTCCTGTCTCTGCCTCCCAAGCGCAGGGATTACAAGCGTGCACCACCACGCCCGGCTCACAGTTTTTATCTTATTAAATTAACATAAGAAAAACTGACTTCCTGGCAACATAGGCCTATGAATTTTAACTTAGGTAAAGATTCATGTGACTACCATCATCATCAGAATGCAAAATGGCTGTATCACCCCAGAAAAGTCCTTCATGATATCCGTCTGCGCTCACCCACTCTCCCACCTCAAAACTATAACAACCACCTATCTGTTCTGATATGTTAGTTTTGTCTTTTTTTTTTTTTTTTTTTTGCAGTACTGGGGATGAAACCCAGGGGCTTTCTACCTCTGGGCTACACTCTCAGACCTATTTTATACTTTATTTGGAAACAGGGTCTCACTAAGTTGCTGAGAGCCTCACTAAGCAGCTGAGGCTGGCTTCGAACCTGCGCGATCCTCCTGTCTCAGCCTCCCAAGCGCGGGGATTACAAGAGTGCGCCACCACGCCCGGCTAGTTTTGTCTTTTAAAAACTATCATATAAACTGGGGGCGGTAGTGCACGACTCTAATCCCATTCTTGGGTTCTAGCCACAGCGCTGCCAATTCTGAGCCACTCAAGCAGGTCCTTGAACCTGCCTTGACCTTTTCTTGTCTGTAACGTGAGGAACCTGGATCAGGTGATCGCTGAGATCTCTGCCAGCTCCAAGTGACAGGGTTTGGAGTTGCCCAGTACAGATCCGTTCCACACGCTTCCTGCTTCTGTTCAACAAACAGAAATCGGACCAAGGCAGAGACAACTGCCATTCTATCAATCATACGAATATCTGAAGAGAGCCGGGAACCAGGCGAAAAGAAGTGTGCTCTGAACATGCTTACGTGGATATTCAAAACCGATGCCAAAGGGGAGGAGGCCAGCTGGTCTCTAGTGTGACCCACCTGAAACTCCAAGGGCGGCCAGATCTCTCCACATAGCTCCTTTCTGTAAGCTATGAGTAAGTCACAGGACATTTCATCACCTGCACTCAGGGAAAGGAAATGCCCCTGAATATTTAAATATGCCTTTAAAATATTCAGCATCTCCCACAGGCAGTGGGAGAGATAGAGTTATCCTGTGTCGTGATCTCTCCGGGCAACGCCTGCATCTGTGCCTGGTTACAGCTAAGGTCAGTTCACTTTTAACAAGAGGATTGCGGGTCCCCGCATCCTCCTGCCGCAGAAAACGGGAGGCGGAGGCAGGAGGATTGCAGGTTCAAGGGCTGTCATGCCAACTTGGTGAGATCCTGTTTCAAAAGAAAAAAATAAAATAGGCTGGGAGTATAGCTCAGAGGTACAATGTCTCTGGGTTCATCCTCAGTACCGAAGGAAAGAAAGAAAGGAAGGGAGGGAGGGAGGGAGAAAGGAAGGGAGGAAGGAAGGAAGGGAGAGAGGGAGGGAGGGAGGGGACCTACTCTGAGGTACAGTAGCAAAGCCTCTTTAGTGACCCCCCCATTCACCTCATCACCTGTGAAGGAAAGCAGAAATGCATCCTCATTCAGCAAATGGGCCAGGCGAAGCTGTAACGTATCCGATTGCTTCTCTGCACCAGCAAAGTGAAAATGGTGTATTTGGAGGGTTTCCCTGCGGTGGCCATGGAAAGCCAAGAACCAGGCCCTGAGAAAGGTAACACTGCCAGCCGGGCGTGGTGGCGCACGCTTGTAATCCCAGCGTTCAGGAGGCAGAGACCAGAGGATGGCGGTTCGCGGACAGCCTCAGCTACTTAGCGAGGTCCTCTGCAACTCAGTGAGATCCTGTTTCAAAAATAAAAAGACTAACGCCGGGCGTGGTGGCGCACGCTTGTAATCCCCGCGCTTGGGAGGCAGAGACAGGAGGATCGCGCAGGTTCGAAGCCAGCCGTGCACGCTGGCTTAGGAGACCCTGTTTCCAAATAAAAATGTAAAAATAGGTCTGGGAGTGTAGCCCGGAGATAGAAGGGCTTCCAGGAACCCCAGTACCACCAAAAAAATAAAAAATAAAAAAATAAAAAAAAGACTAAGCCGGGCGTGGTGGTGCACGCTTGTAATCCCCGCGCCTGGGAGGCAGAGACAGGAGGATCGCACAGGTTCGAAGCCAGCCACGCGCACTGGCTTAGGAGACCCTGTTTCCAAATAAAAATGTAGAAATAGGTCTGGGAGTGTAGCCCGGAGGTAGAAGGGCTTCCAGGAACCCCAGTACCACCAAAATAAATAAATAAATAAATAGACTAAAAACTAGTCCTGGGGGTGTAGCTTGGAGGTACAATGTCCCTGGGTTCCATTCTCAGCACTAAAAGAAAAGAAAAGGAAATAAAAAAGAAAAGAAAGGTAACACTGTCATGAACCCCAGCAGGACTGGCCGGGGACACGGTCTGGGCTTCCAGAGCTGAGTGACATCTCGGGGCCCCATCACAGTGGCATCTTCATCATTTCTTGCTTTTTCTCCTGAGTGGCCAAATTTTTATCTCCTTTGGCTACAACAGTAAAATTCTTCATCCGTCTTCTCCTTCACCTGTTGTGGTTGGGGTTTAGAATGTCCCGTCAGAAGCTTGAGTGTAGAAATGATGGTCCCGGTATGTGGGGCATGGACAGAGGAGCAAGCTCACTGGGGTGTGGCCTTAGGGGGAGTGGATGCCCCCGGTCCCCTCCTCTCAATCTTCTTTTAGCTGCTATGACTGAGAGCAGCGCACACACACACACACACACACACACACACACACACACACACACACACCCCACATGCCTCTCGGCAGCAGTGTCTGCCTTGGAGCCAGCCAACCATGAACTGACCCTCTATAACTGTGAGCCAAATAAATTCTTCTTCCTCCAAGTTATACCTGCCAGGTATTTTGGTCACAGGGATGGAGAAGCTGCCGGGCGTGGTGGTGCACGCTTGTAATCCCAGCATTTGGGAGGCTGAGACAGGAGGATCGTGGGTTGCGGACAGCCTCAGCTACTCAGTGAGGCTCTCCACAACTCGAGACCCTGTTTCAAAAAATAAAAATGAAGCCGGGCGTGGTGGCGCACACTTGTCATCCCCGCGCTTGGGAGGCGGAGACAGGAGGATCGCGCAGGTTCGAAGCCAGCTGCGCGCGCTGGCTTAGGAGAGCCTGTTTCCAAATAAAAATGTAAAAATAGGTCTGGGAGTGTAGCCCGGAGATAGAAGGGCTTCCAGGAACCCCAGTACCACAAAAAATAAATAAATGGACAAATAAGAAATAAAAATAAAAATGAATAAAATATAGGACCAGGGGAGGAGCTTGAAGGTAGAATGCCCCTGGGTTCCATCCCCAGTAACCACTTCCCAAAAAGAAACCCAGCCCTTACTGCTTCGGGAGGAAAGGATTTCTTATTTCCGCCATCCACTTGGAGCTCATTTCAGAATGACGGGGCCTGCAAACCCATCCCAGCACTACTGTCCAGGGAGGAAGGAAGCCTGCCTCGCCTACTGCGTCCGTGGACAACGCCGGGAGGACCACGGGCTCTTAGTCCCAGAGGGTTGGAAACTGTAGCTTGACTACTTCTCATCACTGGAACTACTGAACTTTGTTCTATGTATTTAGTGAGGGCTGTTTTCTGGGAAGTGGGACAAGCGTAATGACATTTTTTGAGGCAAGTGGCAGTCGCCCCTCGAGTCAGGGGTGAGAGGATGTCCTAGGGTGTGGAGCGGCGCGGGCAGGATGGCAGCTAAAGGTCACTTTCACAGTCTACTTGTTTTGGTTTTGAGACAGGCTACTTTGAACTCAACGAGATGCCAGGCGAGCAGCACCGCACCTGGCTGGATCTCACTTCTTACCCTCTCTTGCTTCTGCTCGCTAAGTTCTGCAGTTTTGATTGTTACTAAGTACAATCACTGGCAAAACGTGACAACTGAATCCTCCCAAAGCTGCACCACAGAATCAGCGTTTCTCGAGTGGGGTGATAACGCCTTAAATCTGGAATATTCGGGAGAATTAGGAGACATTTGGGGGTGTCTGAATGACCGGCAAACGCTTCAGCTATCTGCCCAGGAACTAGGAATCCATGTGCTTTGATGGCTCACTACCCGGAAGAATTATGCCAACGAAAGTGCCTCGGTACTGGAGGGCATCCCACAGAACCCACACCAAGATGCCGAGTATCAACGCGTGAGCCTGGTGAGCCCTGAGCGGGCTTGGCAGACGAGGAGGGCGAGGCCCAGCGAGGCGAGGCGCTACACTCGCTAGGAGATGGAGACGGAGCCGGGACGGTCGGGCTGCTGACTGCTCCAGGTGGTCTTCACAGCGCTCAGCGAGTTCTCACACCTGGGGCTCTGCTGGGACCCAAGACCTCTGTGTTCTGCGTGGTTTGGTTTGGTTATTGTGATGTTGGGATTGAGCCCAGGGCCTAAGGCATAGTAAGCAAGCATGACATCAGGACACACTTTGGAAGTAGAAGGAAACAGAAGACGGACTGCATGAGCCTCCTTAAAAAAGGAATGAACCAGCCGGACATGTTGGCGTACGCTTGTAATCCCAGCATTTGGGAGGTTGAGACCAGAGGATCGCGATTCACGAACAGTTTCACCTACTTAGTGAGGCCCTGTTTCAAAATAAAGGATAAAAGTAGGGCTTGGAGGGAGAATAATCCTGGGTTCCATCCACAGTACTGACAAAAAAAAAAAAAAAAAAAAGGAAAAGAAAGGGAAGGAAAGAATAAACTGGGTGTGGTGGCACACGATTGTAATCCTAGCATTTGGGAGGCTGAGACAGAAGGATCATGGTTCTTGAACAGCCTCAGCTACTTAGTGAGACCCTGTGTCAAAATAAAGACAAAATAAGGCTGGGGTGTAGCTTGAAGGTAGAATGCCCCTTGGCTCCATGCCAGTACTGAAAAAAAGGAAAGCCAGGCTCTGTGGCACATGCCTAGAATTCCCGTATTTGAGAGACTGAGATAGGGGGATTGCAAGTTCAAGGCTAGAAAAGTAACTTAGCAAGATCACTTCAAAATAAAAAATAAAATAGGGCTGGGGGTATAGCTCAGAGGGAGAATGTCCCCAAATTCAATTC